>NC_041384.1:64855597-64887317 GCF_002162155.2 Triticum dicoccoides | reverse complement strand
AAAGGAAAGGTGAAGATCACCATGACTCTTATATGAAGTATAAGACAAGAATAAAAGATAGGCCCTTCGCAGAGGGAAGCAGAGGTTGTCATGTGCTTTTATGGTTTGATGCACAAAATCTTAATGCAAAAGAATGTCACTTTATATTGCCTCTTGTGATATGGACCTTTATAATGCAGTCTGCCGCTTTTATTTCTTCCACATCACAAGATCATACAAAGCTTATTTTCTCCACACTAATAAGTCATACATATTTAGAGAGCAATTTTTATTTCTTGCAACGATGACAACTTACTTGAAGGATCTTACTCAATCCATAGGTAGGTATGGTGGACTCTCATGGCAAAACTGAGTTTAAGGATATTTGGAAGCACAAGTAGTATCTCTACTTGGTGCGAAGAATTTGGCTAGCATGAGAGGGAAAGGAAAGCTCCACATGTTGACTGATCCATGACAATATAATTTATTTCAGATGTAAGAAAACATAACCCATTACGTTGTCTTCCTTGTCCAACATCAACTCTTTAGCATGTCATATTTTAATAAGTGCTCACAATCATAAAAGATGTCCAAGATAGTATATTTATATGTGAAAACCTCTCTTTCTTTATTACTCCCTATTAATTGCAACGATGACCAAAACTATGCTTGTCAACTTTCAACAACTTTTATTCATCGTACTCTTTATATGTGAAGTCATTACTCTCCATAAGATCCATATGATCTCTTTATTTCTTTTTATTCTTTCTCTTCTCTTTTATTTTTATACCTCAATATCATAGCAAGATGGCAAATCCCTTGGCTCAACACTAATCTTTATTATATATAGCTCACGGACTCAATTACATAGAAGGATCATAAAGCAAAAATCAAAACTAGATCATACTAAAACTTTATTCTACTAGATCAAGATATAACCAAAAGGATCGAACTAAGAAAATGGTAAAGATAAAAGTGTGATGGTGATACTATACCGGGGCACTCCCCCAAGCTTGGAAGTTGCCAAGGGGAGTGCACATACCCATGTGTTTATGTCTCCTTCCTCGGAGGTGGTGATGATGGAGTTGTTGATGATGTAGGCTTGTCGTCCATCTTCCAAGGCATAGGCTCACCATCATAGAAGGATGATCGAGTGTCCGGGATCCTCGAATCTGCAGCCAAACTCATCCTCTTGAATCTATATTCATACTCACAGTTTTGGTTTTGATGGTCATAGATCTGGGCTTGGAGATGCTCGATTTTCTCGTGAAGCTTGAAGATGGTATTTCCGATGTTTCTGGCATCTAGCTTGGCGGTGTTGGTGAACTCCGTGATCATTATGTGGTTGGTGTCGAGTCCACGTTCCACCATCTCCTGGCACTTGAAAACTTGTTGCTCCATTGCTTCGAGTCTTGTCTCCATGCTTCCGGTCCTCCTTGGTCCCTGAACATCGCAGATGTGCAGCAACCCCTCACACATCTCAATGGTTTGAAGGTGTTGCAAAACCTCTACGAGGTAGGGGTTGATGACCTTCTCGAAGAACTTGTCCTTGGGGGCACTTGAAGATGCCATGGCGATCTAGATCTATAAGAAAAATAGCTCGAAACAAAGACGGAAGATATTTGCGTGATACATTGGTCAAAACCTTTGGGAGATTATATAATGATTTTTTACCGACCAAAAGAAGTATCATGCAAGAAAACAGAGTCCGGAGAGCACATGAGTGCCCATGAGGCAGGGGGCGCTCCCAGGGGGTTAGGGCACACCCTCCACCCTCGTGGAAGCCTCGTGTCCTTCCCGGACTGCTTCTTATTTTCCTATTTTCTTAAATATTCCAAAACGGAGAAAATTTGCTATTAGAAATGTTTTGGAGTCGGTTTACTTACCATACCTCATACCTATTCCTTTTCGGAGTCTGAAACGTTTTGGAAAGTGTCCCTTATGTATTCCTCCGGGGTTACGGTTTCAATAACATTAGTTTCAACATTTATAGGATTACCTGAGATATAATGTTTGATTCTTTGACCGTTCACCACCCTTGGATTTGTGTCTTTGAAGTTGTTGATTTTTATGGCACCGGAACAATAGACCTCCTCAATAATGTAAGGACCTTCCCATTTTGAGAGGAGTTTGCCTGCAAAAAATCTTAAACGAGAGTTGTATAGCAAAACATAATCACCTACATTAAACTCACGCTTTTGTATCCTTTTGTCATGCCATCATTTAACATTTTCTTTAAACAGTTTGGCATTCTCATAAGCCTGGGTTCTCCATTCATCAAGTGAGCTAATGTCAAATAACCTCTTCTCACCGACAAGTTTGAAATCCTAATTGAGCTCTTTAATGGCCCAATATGCCTTATGTTAGTTCGAGAGGTAAGTGGCATGCTTTTCCCTAAACCATTTTATGCGGAGACATTCCCATATGATTTTTATATGCAGTTCTATAGGCCCATAATGCATCATCAAGTTTCTTGGACCAATTCTTTCTGGATCTATTTATAGTCTTTTGCAAAATTAATTTAAGCTCTCTATTACTCAATTCTACTTGACCACTAGACTGTGGATGATATGGAGATGCAATTCTATGATTAACATCACTTAGCAAGCATTTTACGAAAAGCACCATGAATAAAATGTGAACCACCATCAGTCATTAAGTATCTAGGGACTCCAAACCTCAGAAAAATAACTTCTTTAAGCATCTTAATAGAGGTGTTATGATCAACACTACTAGTTGGAATAGCTTCTACCCACTTAGTAACATAATCAACAACAACTAAAATATGTGTGTACCCATTAGAGGACGGAAACGGTCCCATATAATCAAAGCCCCAAACATCAAATGGTTCAATTACAAGTGAATAATTCATAGGCATTTCTTGACGTCTACTAATATTACCAATTCTTTGACATTCATCACAAGACGAGACAAACTTACGGGCATCCTTGAAGAGAGTAGGCCATTAAAAACCGGATTGCAGTACCTTATGTGCAGTTCTATCTCCAGCATGGTGTCCTCCATAAGCCTCAGGGTGACACTTGCGTAGGGTCTATTCCTGTTCATGCTCAGGTACACAACATCTAATAACACCATCTACTCCTTCTTTATAAAGGTGTGGGTCATCCCAAAAGTAATGTCTTAAGTCATAGAAGAACTTTTTCTTTTGCTGGTATGTGAAACTAGGTGGTATAAATTTAGCAACAATATAATTAGCATAATCAACATACCATGGAGCAGTACGAGAAGCATTTATGACAACTAATTGTTCATCAGGAAAGCTATCATCAATAGGTAGTGGGTCATCAAGAACATTCTCTAACCTAGACAAGTTGTCTGCAACGGGGTTCTCAGCTCCCTTTCTATCAATAATATGCAAATCAAATTCTTGAAGCAAGAGAACCCATCTAATAAGTCTAGGTTTAGCTTCTTTCTTTTCCATAAGATATTTCATAGCAGCATGATCAGTGCGAATAGTTACTTTAGAATCAACTATATAAGGTCTGAATTATCACAAGCAAATACAACTGCTAAAAATTCCTTTTCAGTAGTAGCATAATTTCTTTGGGCACTGTCTAGAGTCTTACTAGCATATTGGATAACATTTAATTTCTTATCAACTCTTTGTCCTAGAACAACCCCTACTGCATAATCACTAGCATCACACATAATTTCAAAGGGTAAATTCCAATCAGGTGGCTGAACAATATGTGCAGAAATTAAGGCTTTCTTAAGTATTTCAAATGCTTCTACACAATCACAATCAAAGACAAAAGGAACATCTTTTTGTAAGAGATTAGTCAGAGGCCTAGAAATTTCAGAGAAATCCTTAATGAACCTCCTATAAAAACCGGCATGACCAAGGAAACTTCTTATACCTTTGATGTCCTTAGGACACGACATCTTTTCAATAGCATCAACCTTAGCTTTATCAACTTCACTACCTCTTTCAGAAATTTTATGCCCCAAGATAATACCTTCATTGACCATAAAGTGGCACTTCTCCCAATTCAAGACAAGATTAGTTTCTTCACATCTCTGCAAAACTCGATCAAGGCTACTTAAGCAATCATCAAAAGAAGTTCCATAAACGGAGAAATCATCCATGAAAACCTCAACAATCTTTTCACAAAAGTCAGAGAATATAGCAGTCATACATCTTTGAAATGTAGCAGGTGCATTGCATAAACCAAAAGGCATACGTCTATAAGCAAAGGTACCGAAAGGGCAAGTAAAAGTTGTCTTTTCTTGATCCTCTTTTGACACAGGAATTTGAGAGAAACCAGAATAACCATCTAGAAAGAAAAAATGTGTATGTTTGGATAATCTTTCTAGCATTTGATCAATAAAAGGTAAAGGGTAATGATCCTTTTTAGCAGCTTTATTTAATATGCGGAAATCAATTACCATTCTATAACCTATAACATTTTTTTGTGGAATCAATTCACCTTTATCGTTAGGAACAACAGTAATACCTTCCTTCTTAGGGACACAATGGACATGACTTACCCATTGACTATCAGCAACGGGATAAATTATACCTGCCTCCAGAAGCTTTTGTATTTCTTTTCTTACCACTTCTTTCGTCTTAGGATTTAACCATCGTTGGTGATCAACAACCGGTTTCACGTCTTTCTCCAATTTTATTTTTTGTTGGCATAGAGTGGGACTAATGCCCTTAAGATCATCAAGAGTATATCCAATAGCAGCATGGTGCTTCTTCAGAGTTTTCAATAATTTCTTTTCTTCATGCTCTGAAAGGTTAGCACTAATAATAACATGATATATCTCTTTCTCATCAAGATAAGAATATTTAAGAGTATCAGGTAAAGGTTTAAGCTCAAACACGTGATCACCCTTGGGTGGAGGAGGATCCCCAAGGATTTCAACAGGCAAGTTGTGTTTCAAAATAGGTCACTGTTTAAAGAATACTTAATCTATTTCCTTTCTTTCATTCATAAACATGTCATTTTCATGGTCGAGCAAATATTCTTCTAAAGGATCATAGGAGGCACGGCAATAGAAGCAAGACCAATAATTTCATCTTTACTAGGCAATTCTTTATCCTGGGGTTGTCTATGAAATTTAGCAAAATTAAACTCATGATACATATCGCCCAAACAAATAGTAACAACATCCTTTTTGCAATCTATCCTAGCATTAACAGTATTCAAGAAGGGTCTACCAAATATAATGGGACAAAAGTCATCTTGTGGGGAACCAAGAACAAGAAAATCAGCAGGATATTTAACTTTCCCACACAAGACTTCAACATCTCTAACAATCCCAACTGGTGAAATAGTGTCTCTGTTGGCAAGCTTAATTGTAACATCAATTTCCTCTATTTCAGCGGGTGCAATATCATGCATAATTTCTTTATATAAGGGATGAGGTATTGCACTTGCACTAGCACCCATATCACACAAGCCATGATAGCAATGATATCCTATTTTAACAGAAATAATAGGCATGCCAACAACAGGTCTATGTTTATTTTTAGTATCGGGTCTAGCAATTCTAGCGGCTTCATCACAGAAGTAAATAACATGACCATCAATATTATCGGCCAAGAGATCCTTAACCATAGCAATACTAGGTTCAACTTTAATTTTCTCAGAGGGTGTAGGTGTTCTAGTATTACTCTTACGAACAACAGTTGAAGCTTTAGCATGATCCTTTATTCTAACAGGAAAAGTTGGTTTCTCAATATAAGCAGTAGGAACAGCATAATCATTATAAGTGATAGTCTTTTCTTCAACTTTAATAGGCGCAACTACTTTTAATTCAATGGGAGGATTATATTTAAACCACTTGTCCTTAGGGAGATCAACATGATTAGCAAAGGATTCACATAAAGAATCTAATATCTTAGAGTCAAGTCCATATTTAGTGCTAAATTCACGGAAAGCATCGGTATCCATAAAAGAACACAATCAAACTTAGGTATTATACCCGACTCCTTACCTTCGTCGAGATCCCAATCTTCAGAGTTGCATTTAATTCTTTCCAATAAATCCCATTTGAATTCAATAGTCTTCATCATAAAGGAGCCAGTACAAGAAGTGTCGAGCATGGAGCGATTATCGAGAGAAAGCCGAGCATAAATTTTTTGAATAATAATTTCTCTTAAGAGTTCATGATTGGGCATGAATATAACATTTAATTAATCCTCCCCCAAGCTTGAGTGATGCTTTCTCCTTCGCGAGGCCAAAAATTATATATATAATTACGATCACGATGAACAAGATGCATAGGATAAAACTTCTGATGAAATTCGAATTTCAATCGGTTGTAGTTCCATGATCCCATATCATCACATAGCCTAAACCATGTCAATGCCTTTCCCTTCAAAGATAAAGGGAAGACCTTCTTCTTGATAACATCCTCGGGCATACCTGCAAGCTTAAATAATCAACAAACTTCATCCACATAGATTAGGTGCAAATCGGGATGTAATGTTCCATCACCTGTGGAAGGATTAGCTAGCAGTTTCTATATCATACCCGAAGGAATTTCAAAGTAAACATTTTCAGTAGGTTCAGTAGGTTGAGGAGCAGCTCTTTGCTCTACTGGTCGGGGTGAAGATACCCCGAACAAGCCCCTCAAAGGATTACTTTCCATAGTAACAAGTGACAGTAAATTTCAGCACACTATATAAATTTTTTCTTCCCAAATTCCACCTACCAAAGGCACTTCACTCCCCGGCAACGGCACCAGAAAAGAGTCTTGATGACCCACAAGTGTAGGGGATGTATCGTAGTCCTTTCGATAAGTAATAGTGTTGAACCCAACGAGGAGTAGAAGGAAATGATAAGCAGTTTTCAGTAAGGTATTCTCTGCAAGCACTGAAATTATCGGTAACAGATAGTTTTGTGATAAGGTGATTTGTAACGGGTAACAAGTAAATAAAGTAAATAAGGTGCAGCAAGATGGCCCAATCCTTTTTGTAGCAAATGACAAGCCTGGACAAACTCTTATATAAAGGAAAACTCTCCCGAGGACACATGGGAATTATCGTCAAGCTAGTTTTCATCACGTTCATATGATTCGCGTTCGGTACTTTGATAATTTGATATGTGGGTGGACCAGTGCTTGGGTACTGCCCTTCCTTGGACAAGAATCCCACTTATGATTAACCCCTATTGCAAGCATCCACAAGTACAAAAGAAGTATTAAGGTAAACCTAACCATAGCATGAAACATATGGATCCAAATCAGCCCCTTACGAAGCAACTCATAAACTAGGGTTTAAGCTTCTGTCACTCTAGCAACCCATCATCTACTTATTACTCCCAATGCCTTCCCCTAGGTCCAAAAAATGGTGAAGTGTCATGTAGTCGACGTTCACATGAAACCACTAGAGGAGAGACAACATACATCTCATCAAAATATCGAACGAATACCAAATTCACACGACTACTTATAGCAAGACTTCTCCCATGTCCTCAGGAACAAACGTAACTACTCACAGATCATATTCATGTTCATAATCAGACGGGTATTAATATGCATAAAGGATCTGAACCTATGATCTTCCACTGAATAACCAACTAGCATCAACTACAAGGAGTAATCAACACTACTAGCAACCCACAGGTACCAATCTGAGGCTTTGGGACAAAGATTGGATACAAGAGGTGAACTAGGGTTTGAGATGAGATGCTGCTGGTGAAGATGTTGATGGAGATTGACCCCCTCCCGATGAGAAGGTCGATGGTGATGATTTCCCCCTCCCGGAGGGAAGTTTCCCCGGCAGAACAGCTCCGCCGGAGCCCTAGATTGGTTCCGCCAAGGTTCCGCCTCATGGCGGCGGAGTTTCGTCCCGTGAGCTAGCTTCTGATTTTTTCCTCGATGAAAGACCTCATATAGCATAAGATGGGCATCAGAGGCCTGCCAGGGGGCCCACGAGGCAGGGGGGCGCGCCCTGGGGGTAGGTCGCGTCCCCACCCTCGTGGACGGTGGGTGGCCCCCCTCTGGTACTTTCTTCGCCTAATATTTTTTATATATTCTGAAAATAGTTCCCGTAGAGTTTCAGGACTTTTGGCATTGCGCATAATAGGTCTCTAATATTTTCTCCTTTTCCAGCCCAGAATTCCAGCTGTCGGCATTCTCCCTCTTCATGTAAACCTTATAAAATAAGAGAGAATAGGCATAAGTTTTGTGACATAATGTGTAATAACAACCCATAATGCAATAAATATCGATATAAAAGCATGATGCAAAATGGACGTATCAGTCACCTCCATAAACGAGAAACATATCCTTAGTCCTTTTCAGGTATTTCAGGATGTTCTTGACCACTGTCCAGTGATCCACTCCTGGATTACTTTGGTACCTCCCTGCTAAACTAATAGCAAGGCACACATCAGGTCTAGTACACAAAATTGCATACATGATAGAACCTATGGCTGAGGCATAGGGAATGACTTTCATTTTCTCTCTATCTTCTACAGTGGTCGGGCATTGAGTCTGACTAACTTCACACCTTGTAACACAGGCAAGAACCCTTTCTTTGACTGATCCATTTTGAACTTCTTCAAAACTTTATCAAGGTATGTGCTTTGTGAAAGTCCAATTAAGCATCTTGATCTATCTCTATAGATCTTGATGCCCAATATATAAGCAGCTTCACCGAGGTCTTTCATTGAAAAATTCTTATTCAAGTATCCTTTTATGCTATTCAGAAATTCAGTATCATTTCCAGTCAACAATATTTCATCCACATATAATATCAGAAATTCTACAGAGCTCCCACTCACTTTCTTGTAAATACATACTTCTCCAAAAGTATGTATAGAACCATATGCTTTGATCACACTATCAAAGCATATAGTCCAACTCCAAGAGGCTTGCACCAGTCCATAAATAGATCGCTGGAGCTTGCACACTTTGTTAGCACCTTTTGGATCGACAAAACCTTCTAGTTGCATAATATACAACTCTTTTTTAAGATATCCATTAAGGAATGCATATTTGACATCCATTTGCCAAATTTCATAATCATAAAATTCGGCAATTGCTAACATGATTCGGACAGACTTAAGCATCGCTACGGGTGAGAAGGTCTCATCATAGTCAACTCCTTGAACTTGTCGAAAACCGTTGGCAACAAGTCAAGCTTTGTAGACGAGAACCTTACCGTCAGCGTCAGTCTTCTTCTTGAAGATCCATTTATTCTCTATTGCTTGCCGATCATCGGGCAAGTCAACCAAAGTCCACACTTTGTTCTCATACATGGATCCCATCTCAAATTTCATGGCCTCAAGCCATTTCGCGAAGTCTGGGCTCATCATCGCTTCCTCATAGTTCGTAGGTTCATCATGGTCAAGTAACAAGACCTCCAGAACAGGATTACAGTACCACTCTGGTGGGGATCTTACTCTGGTTGACCTACAAGGTTCGTTAGTAACTTGATTAGAAGTTTCATGATCATCATCATTAGCTTCCTCACTAATTGGTGTAGGAATCACTAGAACTGATTTCTGTGATGAACTACTTTCCAATAAGGGAGAAGGTACAATTACCTCATCAAGTTCTACTTTCCTCCCACTCACTTCTTTCGAGAGAAACTCCTTCTCTAGAAAGGATACATTCTTAGAAACGAATATTTTGCCTTCAGATCTATGATAGAAGGTGTACCCAACAGTTTACTTTGGGTATCCTATGAATATACATTTCTTCGATTTGGGTTCGAGCTTATCAGGTTGAAGCTTTTTCACATAAGCATTGCAGCCCCTGCTGCCTCTTGAGCATGCGTTGGTTTTTCCCTTGAAGAGGAAATGGTGATGCAGCAAAGTAGCGTAAGTATTTCCCTTAGTTTTTGAGAACCAAGGTATCAATCCAGTAGGAGACTACACGCAAGTGGCCTAGTAGCTGCACAAACAATCAAGAACCTCGCAACCAACGCGGTAAAGGGGTTGTCAATCCCTTCACGGTCATTTACGAAAGTGAGATCTGATAAAGATAATAAGATAATTATTTTTGGTATTTTTGTTGTATAGAAAGAAAAGTAAAGATCGCAAAATATAATAAATAGTAAACTAGAATAGTAGATCAAAAACTTATATGATATAAAATATACCCGAGGGCCATAGGTTTCACTAGTGGCTTCTCTCATGATAGCATGTATTACGATGGGTGAACAAATTACTGCCGAGTAATTGATAGAAGAGCGCATAGTTATGAGAATATCTAGGCAATGATTATGAAATATAGGCATCACGTCCGTGTTAAGTAGATCAAAACGGTTCTGCATCTACTACTATTACTCCACACGTCAACCGCTATCTAGCATGCATCTAGAGTATTAAGTTCATAAGAACAAAGTAATGCTTTAGGCAAGATGACATGATGTAGCTAGAGGGATAAACTCAAGCAATATGATATAAATGTTGGAAATATGCCCTAGAGGCAATAATAAAATGGTTATTATTATATTTCTTTGTTCATGATAATTGTATATTGTTCATGCTATAATTGTGTTATCCGGAAATCGTAATACATGTGTGAATACATAGACCACAACACGTCCCTAGTGAGCCTCTAGTTGACTAGCTCGTTGATCAAAAGATAGTCATGGTTTCCTGACTATGGACATTGGATGTCATTGATAACGGGATCACATCATTAGGAGAATGATGTGATGGACAAGACCCAATCCTAAGCATAGCTCAAAGATCATGTAGTTCGTTTGCTGTAGCTTTTCCGAATGTCAAGTATCATTCCTTAAACCATGAGATTGTGCAACTCTCGGATACCGTAGGAGTGCTTTGGGTGTGCCAAACGTCACAAGGTAACTGGGTGACTATAAAGGTACACTACAAGTATTTCCGAAAGTGTCTGTTGGGTTGGCACGAATCGAGACTGGGATTTGTCACTCCGTATGACGGAGAGGTATCTCTGGGCCCACTTGGTAATGCATCATCATAATGAGCTCAATGTGATCAAGTGGTTGATCATGGGATCATGCATTGCGGTACGAGTAAAGTGACTTGCCAGTAACGAGATTGAATGAGGTATTGGGATACCGATGATTGAGTCTCGGGCAAGTAACGTACCGATTGACAAAGGGAATTGTATACAGATTGATTGAATCCTCGACATCGTGGTTCATCCGATGAGATCATCGTGGAGCATGTGGGAGCCAACATGGGTATCCAGATCCCGCTGTTGGTTATTGACCGGAGAGGCGTCTCGGTCATGTCTGCATGTCTCCCAAACCCACAGGGTCTGCACACTTAAGGTTCGGTGACGCTAGGGTTGTTGAGATATTAGCATACGATAACCCGAAAGTTGTTCGGAGTCCCGGATGAGATCCCGGACGTCACGAGGAGTTCCGGAATGGTCTGGAGGTAAAGATTTATTTATAGGAAGTCAAGTTTCGGCCATCGGGAAAGTTTCGGGGGTAATCGGTTTTGTACCGGGACCACCAGAAGGGTCCCGGGAGTCCACCGGGTGGGGCCACCTATCCCGGAGGGCCCCATGGGCTGAAGTGGGAGGGGAACCAGCCCCTAGTGGTCTGGTGTGCCCCCCTTGGGCCTCCCCCTGCGCCTAGGGTTGGAAACCCTAGGGGTGGGGGCGCCACCCTTGCCTTGGGGGGCAAGGCACCCCTTGGCCGCCGCCCCCCTAGGAGATTGGAACTCCTAGGGCCGGCGCCCCCCCTATGGCCCCTTTATATAGTGGGGGAGAGGGAGGGCAGCCTCACCCAAGCCCCTGGCCTCTCCCTCTCCCTCCCGTGACACTCCTCCGTCTCCCTCTGCTTGGCGAAGCCCTGCCGAGATCACCGTTGCTTCCACCACCACGCCGTCGGGCTGCTGGATCTTCATCAACCTCTCCTTCCCCCTTGCTGGATCAAGAAGGAGGAGACGTCTTCCCAACCGTATGTGTGTTGAACGCGGAGGTGCTGTCCGTTTGACACTTGGTCATCGGTGATTTGGATCACGACGAGTACGACTCCATCAACCATGTTCTCTTGAACGCTTCCGCGTGTGATCTACAAGGGTATGTAGATACACTCCTCTCTCCCACGTTGCTAGATGACTCCATAGATTGATCTTGGTGATGCATAGAAAATTTTAAAATTCTGCTACGTTCCCCAACAATAAACCCCATCTTTTTATCCTCGATGGAAACAATAGAATATGTGCCTTGCCGCCCCTACTGTCACTAGGAAAGGACACCGCAAGATTGAACCCAAAGCTAAGCACTTCTCCCACTACAAGAAAGATCAATCTAGTAGGCCAAACTAAATTGATAATTCGAAGAGACTTGCAAACATATCAAATCATGCATATAAGAATTCAAAGAAGAACCAAATATTGTTCATAGATAAACTTGATCATAAATCCACAATTCATCGGACCTCGGCAAACACAACGCAAAAGAATATTACATCGAATAGATCTCCAAGAACATCAAGGAGAACTTTGTATTGAGAACCAAAGAGAGAGAAGAAGCCATCTAGCTAATAACTATGGACCCGAAGGTCTGTGGTAAACTACTCACACATCATCGGAGAGGCTATGGTGTTGATGTAGAAGCCCTCCATGATCGAATCCCACTCCGGTAGATCGCTGGAAAAGGCCCAGATGGGATCTCACGGGTACAGAAGGTTGCGGCGGTGGAAAAGTGGTTTCGTGGCTCTCCAGGATGTTTTTAGGGTATAAGAGTATATATAGGCGAAAGAAATACGTCATTGGAGCTACGAGAGGCCCACGAGGGCAGGGGCGCGCCCTCCTACCTCGTGGCCGCCTCGTTGCGTCTCTGACTTCCACTCCAAGTCTCCTGGATTGCGTTTGTTCCAAGAAAAATCCTCGCGAAGGTTTCGATCCGTTTGATATTCCTTTTCTGCGAAACACTGAAATAGGCAAAAAAACAGAAACTGGCACTGGGCTTCTGGTTAATAGGTTAGTCCCAAAAATAATATAAAAGAGCATATTAAAGCCCATTAAACATCCAAAACAGATAATATAATAGCATGGAACAATCAAAAATTATAGATACGTTGGAGACGTATCAGCATCCCCAAGCTTAATTCCTGCTTGTCCTCGAGTAGGTAAATGATAAAAATGAATTTTTTGATGTGGAATGCTTCCTAACATAATTTTCAATGTAATTTTCTTTATTGTGGCATGAATATTCAGACCCGAAAGATTCAAGACAAAGGTTTAATATTGACATAAAAATAATAATACTTCAAGCATGCAGACCAAGCAATTATGTCTTCTCAAAATAACATAGCCAAAGAAAGCTCATCTGTACAAAATCATATAGTTTGGCCATGCTTCATTTTCGTCACACAAAATGCTCCTATCATGCACAACCCCGATGACAAGCCAAGAAATTGTTTCACGCAATACATGAATCATATAGCTTTAGTATTCTCAAACTTTTTCAACTTTCACGCAATACATGAGCGCAAGCCATGGACATAGCACTATAGGTGGAATAGAATATGATGATGGAGGTTGTGTGGACAAGACAAAAAAAAGGAGAAAGTCTCACATCGACACGGCTAATCAACGGGCTATGGAGATGCCCATCAATTGATGTCAATGCGAGGAGTAGGGATTGCCATGCAACGGATGCACTAGAGCTATAAATGTATGAAAGCTCAACAAAAGAAACTAAGTGGGTGTGCATCCAATTTGCTTGCTCACGAAGACCTAGGGCATTTTGAGGAAGATCATTGTTGGAATATACAAGCCAAGTTCTATAATGAAAATTCCCACTAGTATATGAAAGTGACAAAATAAGAGACTCTCTATCATGAAGATCATGGTGCTACTTTGAAGCATAAGTGTGGAAAAAGGATAGTAACATTGTCCCTTCTCTCTTTTTCTCTCATTTTCTTTGGGCCTTCTCTTTTTTTGGCCTTTTTCTTTTTTTATTTCCTCACACGGGACAATGCTCTAATAATGATGATCATCACACTTCTATTTATTTACAACTAAAAAATTACAACTCGATACTAGAACAAAATATGACTCTATATGAATGCCTCCGGCGGTGTACCGGGATGTGCAATGATTCAAGAGTGACATGTATAAAAATATATGAGCGGTGGCTTTGCCACAAATACGATGTCAACTACATTATCATGCAAGGCAATATGACAATGATGAAGCGTGTCATAATAAACAGAATGGTGGAAAGTTGCATGGCAATATATCTCGGAATGGCTATGGAAATGCCATAATAGGTAGGTATGGTGGTCGTTTTGAGGAAGATATAAGGAGGCTTATGTGTGATAGAGCGTATCATATCACGGGGTTTGGATGCACCGGTGAAGTTTGCACCAACTCTCGAGGTGAGAAAGGGCATTGCACGGTACCGAAGAGGCTAGCAATGATGGAAGGGTGAGAGTGCGTATAATCCATGGACTCAACATTATTCATAAAGAACTCACATACTTATTGCAAAAATCTACAAGTCATCAAAACCAAGCACTACGTGCATGCTCCTAGGGGGATAGATTGGTAGGAAAAGACTGTCGCTCATCCCCGACCGCCACTCATAAGAAGGACAATCAAAGAAACACCTCATGCTTCAAATTTGTTACACAGTGGTTACCATACATGCATGATATGGGACTTGCAAACCTCAATACAAGTATTTCTCAAATTCACAAATACTCAACAAGCATGACTCTAATATCACCATCTTCATATCTCAAAGCAATCATCAAATATCAAACTTCTCATAGTATTCAATGAACTCTATATGAAAGTTTTTATTATACCCATCTTGGATGCCTATCATATTAGGACTAATTTCATAACCAAAGAAAATTACCATGCTGTTCTAAAGGACTCTAAAAATAATATAAGTGAAGCATGAGAGATCAATAATTTCTATAAAATAAAACCACCACCGTGCACGAAAAAGATATAAGTGAAGCACTAGAGCAAAATTATCTAGCTCAAAAGATATAAGTGAAGCACATAGAGTATTCTAATAAATTCTGATTCATGTGTGTCTCTCCCAAAAGGTGTGTACATCAAGGATGATTGTGGTAAACTAAAAAGCAAAGACTCAAATCATACAAGATGCTCCAAGCAAAACACATATCATGTGGTGAATAAAAATATAGCCTCAAGTAAAGTTACCGATATATGAAGACGAAAGAGGGGATGCCTTCTGGGGCATCCCCAAGCTTAGGATTTTGGTTGTCCTTGAATTTCACCTTGGGGTGCCTTGGGCATCCCCAAGCTTAGGATTTTGGTTGTCCTTGAATTTCACCTTGGGGTGCCTTGGGCATCCCCAAGCTTAGGCTCTTGCCACTCCTTGTTCCAAAATCCATCAAATCTCTATGCAAAAACTTGAAAATTCACAACACAAAACTCAACAGAAAATCTCATGAGCTCCGTTAGTATAAGAAAACAAACCACCACTTTAAGGTACTGTAATGAACTCATTCTTTATTTATATTGGTGTTAAACCTACTGTATTCGAACTTCTTTATGGTTCATACCCCCCGATACTAGGCATAGATTCATCAAAATAAGCAAACAACACACGAAAAACAGAATCTGTCAAAAAGAGAACAGTCTGTAGCAATCTGGAGGTTTTGAATACTTCTGTACTCCAAAAATTATGAAAAAATAGGAAGACCTAAATAATTTGTATATTGATATACTGCAGTTGGAATTGGTATTTTATCGCCCTCTGGCAAAAAATAAAAATTATTCTCGTGAGCGCATACTTCCTGTTTTTATCAGCAAGATCAAACAACAATCACCCAAGGAGATCCTAAAGGCTTTACTTGGCACAAACACTAATTAAAACATAAAAAACACAATCATAACGGAGAATATATGATTTATTTATTACTAAACAGGAACAAAAATCAAGTGACAAAAATAAAATTGGGTTGCCTCCCAACAAGCGCTATCGTTTAACGCCCCTAGCTAGGCATAAAAGCAAAAATAGATCTAGGTATTGTCATCTTTGGTATGCAATCCATAAGTGGCTCTCATAATTGATTCATAAGGCAATTTAATTTTCTTTCTAGGAAAGTGTTCCATGCCTTTCCTTAACACAAATTGGAATCTAATATTTCCTTCTTTCATGTCAATAATTGCACCAATCATTCTAAGGAAAGGTCTACCAAGAATAATAGGACATGTAGGATTGCAATCTATATCAAGAATGATGAAATCTACGGGCACATCATTCCTATTTGCAACAATAAGAACATCATTAATCCTTCCCATAGGTTTATTAATGGTGGAATCCGCAAGGTGCAAATTTAAAGAACAATCATCAAATTCACAGAAACCTAACACATCACACAAAGTTTTTGGAATCGTGGAAATACTAGCACCCAAATCACATAAAGCATAGCATTCATAATCTTTAGTCTTAATCTTAATAGTAGGTTCCCACTCACCATAAAGTTTTCTAGTAATAGAAACTTCTAGTTCAAGCTTTTCTTCATGAGATTGCACTAGAGCATCAACGATATGTTTAGTAAAAGCTTTATTTTGATCATAAGCATGAGGAGAATTTAACATGGATTGCAACAAGGAAATACAATATATCAAAGAGAAATTATCATAATTAAATTTCTTGAAATCCAAAATAGTGGGTTCATTGCTATGTAAAGTTTTGTCCTCTTCAATCCCACTTTTATTATCAAGATCTAAAAACTCTGAATCATGGGGACGCCTTCTAACTAAAGTTGACTCATCTCCAGTCCCATCTTTATTAACATTCATATTGGAATACAAAGATTTAATAGGAGACACATCAATCACTTTTAGATATTCAACATTATTATCATGAAAACTAGAAGAACATGCTTTCACAAAGCAATCTTTTTTAGCACGCATCCTAGCGGTTCTTTCTTTGCATTCATCGATGGAAATTCTCATGGCTTTGAGAGACTCATTGATGTCATGCTTAGGTGGAATAGATCTAAATTTCAAAGAATCAACATCAAGAGAAATTCTATCCACGTTCCTAGCCAACTCATCAATCTTAAGTAATTTTTCTTCAACCAAAGCATTGAAATTCTTTTGCGAACTCATAAATTCTTTAACACTAGTCTCAAAATCAGAGGGCATCTTATTAAAATTTCCGTAAGAGTTGTTGTAGGAATTACAATAATTATTAGAGGAATTATTAGGAAACGGCCTAGAATTAAAGTTTCCTCCATACGCATTGTTACCAAAATTGTTCCTACCAACAAAATTCACATCCATAGATTCCTTATTATTCTCAATCAAAGTGGACAAAGGCATATCATTTGGATCAGAAGAAACACTCTTATTAGCAAAAAAATTCATAAGTTCATCCATCTTTCCACTCAAAACATTAATCTCTTCAATTGCATGAACTTTTTTACTAGTGGATCTTTCGGTGTGCCATTGAGAATAATTAACCATAATATTATCTAGGAGTTTAGTAGCTTCTCCTAAAGTAATTTCCATAAAACTGCCTCCCGCGGCCGAATCTTAAAGATTCCTAGAAGCAAAATTCAATCCGACATATTTTTTTTAATAATCATCCACAAATTCAAACCATGCGTAGGGCAATTACGTAACATTAATTTGATCCTCTCCCAAGCTTGTGGAAGATGCTCATGATAAAGTTGTTTAAATTCATAATATCATTTCTAAGAGAGATGATCTTAGCGGTAGGAAAATACTTAGAGACAAAAGCATCTTTGCACTTATTCCATGAATCAATACTATTTTTAGGCAAAGAAGAGAACCAAGTTTTAGCACGATCTCTAACGGAAAACGGAAATAGCTTCAAATTAACAATATCATTATCCACATCTTTCTTCTTTTGCATATCACACAAATTAACAAAGTTGTTTAGATGGGTAGAGGCATCTTCACTAGGAAGGCCAAAAAAATGATCTTTCATGACAAGATTCAACAAAGCAGCATTAATTTCACAAGATTCAGCATCGGTAATAGGAGCAATCGAAGTGCTAATAAAATCATTGTTCTTGGTATTGGAAAAGTCACATAATTTAGTATTATCTTGATCCATCGTGACAAACAATCAATCCAACACACAAGCACACAAGAAGAAAGTGAAAAGAGACGAACGGAAGAGGGCGAATAAAATGGCAAAGGTGAAGTGGGGGAGAGGAAAACGGAAGGCAAATGGCAAATAATGTAATGCGAGGGAGAAGAGTTTGTGATGGGTACTTGGTATGTCTTGACTTGAGCATAGATCTCCCCGGCAACGGTGCCAGAAATCCTTCTTGCTACCTCTTGAGCATGCGTTGGTTTTTCCCTTGAAGAAGAAAGGGTGATGCAGCAAAGCAGCGAAAGTATTTCCCTTAGTTTTTGAGAACCAAGGTATCAATCCAGTAGGAGACTACACACAAGTCGCCTAGTACCTGCACAAACAATCAAGAACCTCGCAACCAACGTGATAAAGGGGTTGTCAATCCCTTCAGGGTCACTTATGAAAATGAGATCCGATAAATATAATAAGATAAATATTTTTGGTATTTTTGTTGTATAGATTGAAAAGTAAAGATTGCAAAATAAAATAAATAGCAAACTAGAATTGTAGATCAAAAACTTATATGATATAAAATAGACCCTGGGGCCATAGGTTTCACTAGTGGCTTCTCTCATGATAGCATGTATTATGGTGGGTGATTAAATTACTGCCGAGCAATTGATAGAAGAACGCATAGTTATGAGAATATCTAGGCAATGATTATGAAATATAGGCATCACGTCCATGTTAAGTAGACCGAAACGATTCTGCATCTACTACAATTACTCGACACATCGACCGCTATCCAGTATGCATCTAGAGTATTAAGTTCATAAGAACAGAGTAATGCTTTAGGAAAGATGACATGATGTAGAGGGATAAGCTCAAGCAACATCATATAAACCCCATCTTTTTATCATTGATGGAAACAATACAATACGTGCCTTGTTGCCCCTACTGTCACTGGGAAAGGACGATGCAAGATTGAACCCAAAGCTAATAAGCACTTCTCCCATTGCAAGAAAGATTAATCTAGTAGGCCAAACTAAACCGATAATTCGAAGAGACTTGCAAAGATATCAAATCATGCATATAAGAATTCAGAGAAGAACCAAATATTGTTCATAGATAAACTTGACCATAAATCCACAATTCATCGGATCTCAGCAAACACACCGCAAAAGAATATTACATCGAATAGATCTCCAAGAACATCGAGGAGAACTTTGTATTGAAAACCAAAGAGAGAGAAGAAGCCATCTAGCTAATAACTATGGACCCGAAGGTCTGTGGTAAACTACTCACACATCATCGGAGAGGCTATGGTGTTGATGTAGAAGCCCTCCGTGACCGAATCCCCTTCTGGCAGATCGCCAGAAAAGGCCCCAGATGGGATCTCATCGGTACAGAAGGTTATGGTGATGTAAAAGTGGTTTCGTGGCTCTCCTGGATGTTTTTAGGGTATAAGAGTATATATAGGCGAAAGAAGTACGTCGGTGGAACTACGAGGGGCCCACGAAGGTGGGGGCGCGCCTACCCCCCTGGGTGCGCCCTCCTCCCTCGTGGCCGCCTTGTTGCGTCTCTGACTTCCACTCCAAGTCTCCTGGATTGCGTTTGTTCCAAGAAAGATCCTCGCGAATGTTTCGTTCCGTTTGATATTACTTTTCTATGAAACACTGAAATAGGCAAAAAAACAGAAACTGGCACTGGGCCTCCGGTTAATAGGTCAGTCCCAAAAATAATATAAAAGAGCATATTAAAGCCCATTAAACATCCAAAACATATAATATAATAGCATGGAACAATAAAAAATTATAGATACATTGGAGATGTATCAGCCCCAAACTTTAAGAAACGACAACTTGGGTTTCTTGCCAAACCACAGTTCATATGGTGTCATCTGAACGGATTTAGATGGTGTCCTATTTAATGTGAATGTAGCCGTCTCTAAAGCATAACGCCAAAACGATAGCGGTAAATCAGTAAGAGACATCATAGATCGCACCATATCTAATAAAGTGCGGTTACGACATTCGGACACACCATTTCGCTGTGGTGTTCCAGGCGGCGTGAGTTGCGAAACTATTCCACATTGTTTCAAATGAAGACCAAACTCATAACTCAAATATTCACCTCCATGATCAAATCATAGAAACTTTATTTTCTTGTTACGATGATTTTTCACTTCACTCTGAAATTCTTTGAACTTTTCAAATGTTTCAGACTTATATTTCATTGAGTAGATATACCCATATCTGCTCATATCATCTTTGAAGGTCAAAAAATAACAATACCCACCGTGAGCCTCAACACTCATCGGATCGCATACATCAGTATGTATTATTTCCTACAAGTCTGTTGCTCGTCATTGTTCCAAGAACGGAGTCTTAGTCATCTTTCCCATGAGGCATGGTTCGCAAGCATCAAGTGATTCCAAAAGTCCATCATCATGGAGTTCTTCATGTGCTTTACACCAATATGACCTAAACGGCAGTGCCACAAATAAGTTGCACTATCATTATTAAACTTATATCTTTTGGCTTCAATACTATGAATATGTGTATCACTATTATCGAGATTCAATAGAAATAGACCACTCATCAAAGGTGCATGACCATAAAAGATATTACTCATATAAATAGAATAACCATTATTCTCTAATTTAAATGAATAATCGTCTCGCATCAAACAAGATCTAGATATAATGTTCATGCTAAACGCTGGCACCAACTAACAATTATTTAGGTCTAAAACTAATCCCGAAGGTAGATGTAGAGGTAGCGTGCCGACGGCGATCACATCAACTTTGGAACCATTTCCCACGCGCATCGTCACCTCGTCCTTAGCCAATCTTCGTTTAATTCGTAGCCCCTGTTTCGAGTTGCAAATATGAGCAACAGAACCAGTATCAAATACCTAGGCGCTACTACGAGCATTAGTAAGGTATACATCAATAACATGTATGTCAAATATACCTTTCACTTTGCCATCCTTCTTATCCGCAAAATACTTGGGGCAGTTCTGCTTCCAATGACCAGTCCCTTTGCAGTAGAAGCACTCAGTCTCAGGCTTAGGTCCAGATTTGGGCTTCTTCACTTGATCAGAAACTTGCTTACCGTTCTTCATAAAGTTCCCCTTCTTCCCTTTGCCCTTCTTCTTGAAACTAGTGGTCTTGTTAACCATCAACACTTGATGCTCCTTCTTGATTTCTACCTCCGCAGCTTTTAGCATTGCGAAGAGCTCGGGAATTGTTTTGTCCATCCCTTGCATATTATAATTCATCACAAAGCTTTTGTAGCTTGGTGGTAGTGATTGAAGAACTCTGTCAATGACACTATCATTAGGAATATTGACTCCTAGTTGAGTCAACTGGTTGTGGTACCCAGACATTCTGAGTATATGTTCACTGATAGAACTATTCTCCTCCATCTTGCAGCTATAGACTTATTGGAGACTTCATATCTCTCAATCCGGGCATTTGCTTGAAATATTAACTTCAACTCCTGGAACATCTCATATGCTCCACGACGTTCAAAATGTCGTTGAAGTCCCGATTCTAAGCCGTAAAGCACGACACACTGAACTATCGAGTAGTCATCAGCTTTGCTCTGCGAGACGTTCATAACATCTGGAGTTGCTCCTGCAGCGGGTTTTGCACCTAGCGGTGCTTCCAGGACATAATTCTTCTATGCAGCAATGAGGATAATCCTCAAGTTACAGACCCAGTCCGTGTAATTTCTACCATCATCTTTCAATATAGCTTTCTCAAGGAACGCATTAGAATTCAAAGGAACGATAGCATGGGCCATTGATCTACAACAACATGGACATGCAAAATACTATCAGGTACTAAGTTCCTGATAAATTAAAGTTCAATTAATCATATTACGTAAGAACTCCCACTTAGATAGACATCTCTCTAGTCATCTAAAAGATCACGTGATCCATATCAACTAAACCATGTCCGATCATCACGTGAGATGGAGTAGTTTTCAATGGTGAACATCACTATGTTGATCATATCTACCATATGATTCACGTTCGACCTTTCGGTCTCAGTGCTCCGAGGCCATATCTGCATATGCTAGGCTCGTCAAGTTTAACCCGAGTATTCTGCGTGTGCAAAACTAGCTTGCACCCATTGTATTTGAACGTAGAGCTTATCACACCCAATCATCACGTGGTGTCTCGGCATGATGAACTGTGGCAATGGTGCATACTCAGGGAGAACACTTATACCTTGAAATTTAGTGAGAGATCATCTTATAATGATACCGCCGTACTAAGCAAAATAAGATGCATAAAGGATAAACATCACATGCAATCAAAATAAGTGATATGATATGGCCATCATCATCTTGTGCCTTTGATCTCCATCTCCAAAGCACCGTCATGATCACTGTCTTCACCGGCTTGACACCTTGATCTCCATCGTAGCATTGTTGCCGTCTCACCAACTATTGCTTCTACGACTATCGCTACCGCTTAGTGATAAAGTAAAGCAATTACATGGCAATTGCATTTCATACAATAAAGCGACAACCATATGGCTCCTGCTAGTTGCCGATAATTGTTACAAAACATGATCATCTCATACAACAATTTATATATCATCACGTCTTGACCATCACATCACAACATGCCCTGCAAAAACAAGTTAGACGTTCTCTACTTTGTTGTTGCAAGTTTTACGTGGCTGCTACGGGCTTCTAGCAAGAACTGTTCTTACCTACGCATCAAAACCACAACGATTTTTCGTCAAGTGTGTTGTTTTAAGCTTCAAGAAGGAGTTGGCGCAGTCAAATTCGATTCAACTAAATTAGGAGAAACAAACACCCGCTAGCCACCTGTGTGTGAAGCACGTCGGTAGAACCAGTCTCATGAACGCGGTCATGTAATGTCGGTCCGGGCCGCCTCATCCAACAATACCACCGAATCAAAGTAAGATGTTGCTGGTAAGCAGTATGACTATTATCGCCGACAACTCTTTGTGTTCTACTCGTGCATATAACATCTACGCATAGAGCTGGCTCGGATGCCATTGTTGGGGAACGCAGTATTTCAAAATTTTACCTACGATCACGCAAGATCTATCTAGGAGATGCATAGCAACGAGCAGGGAGAGTGTGTCCACGTACCCTCGTAGACCGAAAACGGGAGCGTTTAGTAACGTGGTTGATGTAGTTGAACGTCTTTGTGATCCAACCGATCCAAGCACCGAACATACGGCAACTTCGCGTTCAGCACACGTTCAACTCGATGACGTCCCTCGAACTCTTGATCCAGTTGAGGCCGGGGGAGAGTTCCGTCAGCACGACGGTGTGGCGACGATGATGATGAAGTTACCGGCGTAGGACTTCACCTAAGCACTACGACGATATGACCGAGGTGTGTAACTATGGAGGGGGTACCGCACACGGTTAAGAGAAACTTGTGTGTTCTAGGGTCCCTCCCGCCCCCGTATATAAAGAAGGGGAGGGGAGGCCGGCCGGCCCCTGTAGGGCGCGCCAGGAGAGGGGATTCCTACTAGGACTCCAAGTCCTAGTAGGATTCCACCTGGAGGAAGGGGGAAGAAGCAAGGGAGAGGGGGAAGGGTAGGATAGGGGGCGCTGCCCCCTTCCCCTAGTCCAATTCGGACCCAAGGATGGGGGGCGTGCGGCCAGCCCCTTTTGGCCCTTCTCTCTCCCCACTAAGGCCCATTAGTTCCCCCGGGGGGTTTCGATAACCCTCCGGAACTCCGATAATTATTCGGTACCTCTTAGAACTCATCCGGTGCCCAAATAACATCGTCCAATATATCAATCTTTATGTCTTGACCATTTCGAGACTCCTCTTCATGTCTGTGATCTCATCTGAGACTCCGAACAAACTTCGGTCATCAAATCACATAACTCATAATACAAATCATCATCAAACGTTAAGCATGCGGACCCTACGGGTTCAACAACTATGTAGACATGACCGAGATACATCTCCGGTCAATAACCAATAGCGTAACCTGGATGCTCATATTGGCTCCTACATATTCTACGAAGATCTTTACCGGTTAAACCGCATAACAACATACGTTGTTCCCTTTGTCATTGGTATGTTACTTGCCCGAGATTCGATCGTCGGTATCACCATACCTAGTTCAATCTCGTTACTGACAAGTCTCTTTACTCGTTCCATAATGCATCATCCCGTGGCTAAGTCATTAGACACATTGCTTGCAAGGCTTATAGTGATGTGTATTACCGAGAGGGCCCAGAGATACCTCTCTGAAACACGGAGTGACAAATCCTAATCTCGATCTATGCCAACTCAACAAACACCATCGGAGACACCTGTAGAGCATCTTTATAACCACCCAGTTACATTGTGATGTTTGATAGCACACAAGGTGTTCCTCCGGTATCCGGGAGTTGCATAATCTCATAGTCAGAGGAACATGTATAAGTCATGAAGAAAGCAATAACAATAAAACTAAACAGTCATATATGCTAAGCTAACGGATGGGTATTGTCCATCACATTATTCTCTAATGATGTGATCATGTTCATCAAATGACAACACATATCTATGGTCAGGAAACTTAACCATCTTTGATTAACGAGCTAGTCTAGTAGAGGCATACTAGGGACACTCTGTTTGTCTATGTATCCACACATGTACTAAGTTTCCGGTTAATAAAATTCTAGAATGAATAATAAACATTTATCATGATATAAGGAAATATAAATAACAACTTTATTATTGCCTCTAGGGCATATTTCCTTCAAAACTTGCACCTACCTTCTCAAAGGTTAGGGCATTGTTGGGCAATGGATTGACTGGGGTTGACTTGGTTCGTTGTTTGGTAGCTTGGAGGATCATACCTTTAAGACGCCGGTCCGGTTTAATGTGTACATATACTGGCGACACCAAAGATCCACCGCGTTACAGTTCAACGCATTTGTCTGATAAAGCCATCAATGAAATGACCAAGACTCTTCTCAATGAAAGCTTGGAGAGCTGCAGCAAAGTGGGTCTGAATCCCTTCTCCACACTTAACCCAGGACCGGATGTAAGTCTGTATGGTTTATATACTTTACTTTATTGTTCATAGAACCTGGAAATCCCCAACCTTTATTATAATTTTTCGCAGGCTGGATCCGCTTTTTGGGATAAGAAATATGATGAAAAAGCCGCCAAGAAGGCCTGCAGGGCTAAGACCAAAGCCGTGAAGAAGAACAAAACGAAATCCACTGCTTCTGATATGTTTAACTTGGACGATGATGATGATTCGGAGGTAGACCTTGATTCCCTTGGATCTTTTTTCGTCCATCTTATTGACATTGATTGCTATCAGGATGACGCGGAAACCAACTAGGAGGGTGAGGACGAGGTAACTATTATTTCCTCCGACTCAGAGCCCTAGCCAAGATAGAAAATTCGACGAGTGATCTGGAAAGTAAGGTTTTCTAACCCTTTAGCTCACTTGGATCCCAACTTTATTTTGAAGCAACAACAGCATGAGAACCGACGCAGAACCCGGACTAGTGGAGGCGAAGAACTTTCCTCCGGCGTACCTAATATGCCAGCCCCACGCAAACGCCGGAATGAGGTACTTCAAAATTCCAAATCTATTTATTCTAAAGAAAGTATTATTCATCAATCCCTTAATCATTCTGACTCAAATTACCAGGGGACCTCTCACTCTTCGTCTGGCAATTCATCTCAGACTCTGCTTCCGGCTTTCAAGACTGCCCCTGGGTACCAACTTTATCTGTGGTTTTCAACATCGCTAAACCCATACTGACTTTTTGAATCCTCTTGCAGTGGGAAAGCAAAGCCTTGCAAAAAGGAGAAAATAAACAAGCCAATGGAAGATCCCAAGTCTCATGAACCAGAAAAACAAGCTCCAATATCTGAGGCCTCCGTGCAACAGTCGGAGGATCCTGCTGATGACCCACCACCAGAAAATCGTGGTGCCTTTGCTGATCATACAATTGTTGGTCCCTTGGGTGCTGAGCACCAAGCCCAATCAAGATTTCAGAACTAAACACTGAGGAAGTTCTGATCACTCGCACTGGTTTTCAAGAACTGGGCAATCCTATTGCTCTAGCAAAACACTCTGCTAAGGAAAAATTGATCGAGAGGCGCAAGGTCAAATTTGACATGGCCAATTATTCGCATCAGAGTATTAGTGAAATCCTCTCCAGTTATCTGAATCAAGTACATAGCAGTCGTGATCTGGAGATTGACATGGTCAAGCACATGCATCAGAAACATGAGGTATCAATCCTTGCTTTTACATAAGGTATATTCCTTTAGCCCCCAAGTCTATTGAATATGATAGAATAAAATATATTGTAGACTTGTTATATAGCCTTTAGCCATGCATCTGAAACAAAACCTGTAGCCCCCAAGGGCCGGCTTAAATTTATGAAGATAAGCCGGGACTTTCAAGAATTAACTTTGCACATGTACTCTCCGAGGCCGGCTTAAACTGTCAAGTTGAGCCGGGTCTTCACTTTAATAATGAATAATTTTCCAGCTGTAGCCCCCAAGGGACGGTTGAATCCATATGGATAAACCAGGACCTATCATTGTCACAAAAAATCTCATCTAGTCACCCTTGGGAAACCGGGTAAACTTTGACAAATGATGAACCGGGGTCATCTGCCATTGCATCATAAAACAAACTTCGCATCAATTAGCCCCCAAGTGCCAAGTGCTATTGCTTGCAAAGGGCTTGGGACTTACCAATATGTACTATTCCATAGGGAAAACTTTATGCACCCATTAGCCCCCAAGTGCCGAGTGCTATTGCTTGCAAAGGGCTTGGGACTTATCAATATACACTGCCTCAAAACTATGCATATTTGTTTTGACCTTCTCTTTCAGGAAGCATCCAGGCAATTTCAATCTCAGTTGTCTGATTTAAAAACCCGGCTTGAAGCACAAGAAGCTGAAACCCGGAAGGCTGACTCCAAGTTCAAGTTTAGCTTGGATGAAAATGAAAAACTCAAAACTGAGTTTAATACTGAGAAGGCCTCCTGGGCTGAAGAAAAGGCTTCCCTAATCCAAAGGGCTGAAAATGCTGAGGTCTCATTGGGGGAGGTCACCACAGAGCTTACTGGCTTGAAGCATCATACCAATCAAATGACCTTTGCTATTTTTGGTAAGATCTTTTATATTGTAATGACTTTCCACCCTCCATGTTATAAACCGTCTGGTGACTTAATCATAATATGCCATGCAGGTCCCAGAAGTAGCAATCTTGGGAAGGAAATGCTGATAAAGCTCAAGGCGGTTTACACCTTAGTAAAACAACTATACACTGGAGCTCAGCGCACAATAGCCACCATCTTCCCAATCAAGCAAGCACCATCCCTTCTCAGCAAAATCTTAAGCCAACTTTCTGTCCTGCCTGCCAGAATTGAAGAAAACAAGCGGTCAACTGCAAGAGCCGGTGCTATTACAGCTTTAAGCCGGGCGAAGGAATGGCGGTCAGAATTAGACCCGGCCGAACTAGCCACTGGCTGCCCCAGTTTAAAAGCGTACGGGTCTCCTTTTGACAAGAAAGATTTTGCCGCGTGTGTGAAGGAGATGCATCCATTGGCGAGCCTGCTTGTTGAAGAAACAAATCTGTCCAAATACCAGGAGGCTTATACCACCGAAAACCAGAAAATTCCCATACGACCTTATCCTCCAATTCGTAAGCACACTTCTGCCCCTGAAATTGATCTGTCTGAGCTTATCGATGATGAAGCTGAATTTCAAGCCTTGACTGACATCAATTGGTCATCGCCTGACTTCCAAACGGTGGAGGGAGAAGAAGAACTGGTGCGGGATAACCTGGAAGCTTCAAGCCGCCAAAACCAGGAAAAACGATCCACTGGTCGGTTCATAACCTGCATCATCAAGCGTTGCTTGAAAAAAAAAGTTATTCATTTGGGCTCACGGAGCCATGTAATAGGCTAGTTAAACACTGATCTATCGTGCCATCGTGCACGTTTTGTCTGCATAACACTGCTGATTCATCATTTGAAGATCTGGCACTTATGCTTTATAGTATTGTCAATTATGCAGGTCAGATTTGTCATTTTTTTTCCTGCATATAGACAGATAACAAGTGCCCTGGCGGTTTACCCCAGGGCGGGTCACAGTACCCCATAAAAACCATTGATGACTAAATAGTCCATACTCAGGGCCGGTTTGTCAAAACCTCATACAGTCATAATAAAATAAATATCATACCTGTGATATTTGTTCATACTGCCGACTTATCATACGTCGTGTAGTAAGGGTAACAACCCAAAGATAGAAGCACAACACCCTGTTCAATTTATTCATACCGCCGGCTTACAATGCCACATGTAGCAAGGGGTAGCATCCCAAAACTTAGAGCACAATGCTCTAAGCACATAATCATGATACCCTAGTGACTTAAAGTCCACAACCAGGCCGGGTTAATAACACTCCGGATAAAGTCATACAGGAGCCATAAGGCAACGTGGCCCTCATCGGTTTCCAACCATGTATTGACATGTCACAAGAGACGAACCTCAAAAAATGTTCAAATCAAATATGAATCAGAAAACAAGGCTTTCGTAGGCCGCCAAGCCTCAAAGTCAAGTGCTGTCAAGGGACGAACACCCGTTGAGTTAAACCTTCATTCAAACCTGTAAGTCAGGCCTCACATGACCAATCGCTGTTTTAAGTTTGACAAATTCAGGGTCTTTATAAGATTGACTGTCAAGAGTATGGCGAGTCATTCCAAGATTACCTGGGCGGAGTGGTAGACTTACAAAGGCAGGATAACCTAGATTTTTTGGTGAATACACCCGGCGTCCAAGCCTATTACAAGGGTCATCAAAGCTCTGTTTATGAACAAAAGAGCCCCCAAGTAATGTTTTATTCCAGGCGTACAAGCCGGATCAGTAGATAGTTATAGCTATGATCAATGAGCAGGAAGCCCCCAAGTATTTTGTAATCATAGCGTACAAGCCGGATCAAGAGGGTAATCATAGCTATGCTCAATAAGCAGGAAGCCCCCAAGTGATCATATGAAGTGGCAATAAAGACTCATATTCTCAGAAATGAAATGATAGAGGCCCTAAGTTCAGGGATGCCGACTTTATTATATTCATCATAATATATGCATTGACAAAGTATGTACATCATAAGAGCCGGTGGCTCAGGTGTAATAAGGCCAAAGATGAGCAATATTCCACGGCCGGTGGGTCTCCTCCTCCGATGTGCGTGAGTCCTTGTGGTCTCGAACATCGATAAGGCAGTATGGCCCCGTTGTTCAGATTTTTGCTGACCACAAAGGGCCCTTCCCAAGGTGGGGATAGCTTGTGCATATCAGTTTGATCCTGGATAAGTCAGAGCACCAAGTCGCCTTCTTCAAAGGTACTGGTTTTAACCCGGTGGCTATGATAATGGCGCAGATCTTGCTGGTAAATTGCCGAACGAGCCGTCGCAAGGTCACGCTCCTCATCCAACAGGTCAATAGCATCCTGACGTGTCTTTTCATTATCAACTTCAACATAAGCTGCCACACGAGGCGAATCGTGGCATCCTCTGCAAAGGGACCATAAGTCGGGGTTTGATGCCTCTCAAAATCTCTTGATTGGCTCTTTCAGCTTGGCCATTGGACTGGGGGTGAGCCACTGATGATACATCAAGACGAATATGCTCTCGTTGACAAAATTCTTTCATAGCACCTTTGGAGAGATTAGTGCCATTATCAGTTATAATGCTATGGGGAAAGCCAAAACGGAAAATCACCTTCTTGATGAACTGAACCGCTATTGCCGCATCACACTTACTAACCGGCTCTGCCTCAACCCACTTTGTGAATTTGTCAACTGGCACCAAAAGGTGGGTCTTTTTATCTTTGGACCGTTGGAAGGTCCAACCATATCCAGTCCCTAGACTGCAAACGGCCAAGTAATTGGAATCATCCACAATTCTTGAGCCGGAAACATGAGCTCTTCTTGAAAATTTCTGACAGCCATCACATTTATTGACCAAGTCTTCTGCATCAGCATGAACCGTCAGCCAATAAAACCCATGACGAAAAGCCTTGGCTACAAGAGATTTAGAGCCGACATGATGACCATAATATCCTTCATGAATCTCTCATAGAATCTCATGGCCCTCCTCAGGAGAAACACAACGTTGAAATGCCCATGTAACACTACGATGATGCAACTCTCCATTGATAATAGTCATTGAATTAGACCGCCGGGTTATCTGCCTGGCTAAAGTTTCATCTTCAGGTAACTCGCCCCCGGTCATATAAGCCAAATATGGAACTGTCCAATCAGGAATAAAATGAAGAGCCACCACCAATTGTGCCTCCGGGTCAAGAATAGCAAGATCGTCCTCCATAGGCAATTTGACTGAAGGGTTATGTAGAATATCAAGGAAAATGTTAGGTGGCACCTGCTTACGCTGGGACCCTAACCGGCTCAAAGCATCAGCCGCCTCATTTTTCCTGTGATCAACATGTTCCACTTGATAACCTTTGAAATGACCAGCAATAGCATCAACCTCGCGGCAGTAAGCCGCCATGAGTGGAACCTTAGAATCCCAAGTGCTTGAAACTTGCTAAGCCACCAAATCTGAGTCACCAAAACACCTCACCCGACTTAGATTCATCTCCTTAGCTATCCAAAGACCATGGAGTAAGGCTTCATACTCAGCTGCATTGTTAGTACAAGGGAACATCAACCTTAAAACATAAAAAAAATTATCACCTCATGGGTAAGTCAAAATAACTCCAGCCACCGAGCCTTCCAACTGCCTGGATCCAACAAAGTGAATAGTCCAATACGTGCTATCCAACTTCTCCTCAGGAATCTGCAACTCTGTTCAATCATTGATAACATCCACAAGTGCTTGAGACTTGATGGTTGTGCGAGGCATATACTTCAAACCATGGGGTCCAAGCTCAATGGCCCACTTGGTTACCCGACCTATGGCCTATCTGTTTTGAATAATATCCCCTAAGGGAGCAGAACTAACCACAATGATGGGATGACCAAGGAAATATTGTTTAAGCTTTCGACTAGCCATGAACACCCCATATACCAGCTTCCGCCAATGAGGATACCTCTGCTTGGACTCAATGAGCACCTCACTGATATAATAAACGGGCCGCTGAACCGGATACTCCTTGTCTGATTCCTTCCTTTCCACAATGATTGCCACGCTGACAACTCGGCTATTGGCAGCCACATATAACAACAAAGGCTCCTTATTAATAGGAGCAACAAGCACTACAAAAAAAAGACACATCCGTGACATTTTGGGCCAAACGAAATTTTTTCTGTCATACATATGACACTTCTATGACGATAATTGTGACAAAACCCAGTATCATCCTAGATGTGATGGGATCCTACTTCTATGACAAAAAATCATGACAGAAAATGGGCTTTTCGTCCTGGGCGGGCCGGAGACGCAGGTGCATGACATTATTTGGGTCGTCCATGACGGAAAAAACCGTGGTAGAAGCGAGGGCAAGGAAAATTTCGGGGAGTTCCCGGTTACGGTGGGAGATTGGGGGCCGAGCGATGCGTGCTTCTCTCATACACGTACGCGCGTGTGTGCGAGGCGTTAGCTCTAACTGAAGCTGAGCGAGGCGTTGGGCTCTAACTGAACCCGAGCGATTGCACTGCAGGCTACGCGTTACTGAACCCGAGCGATCGATCGATGGCTGTTAACTAAACCTGATCGAGCGATTCCTTCGCTACTGCTGCTAACTGAAGCCGATCAATGCTGCCTCTGGATGAAC
>NC_041384.1:64852466-64855225 GCF_002162155.2 Triticum dicoccoides | reverse complement strand
GGATGAACAGGACCCCGTGTTGTTGCCTCTGGATGAACAGGACCCCGATCGATCGAGCCGGTTGGGGCTGGATGAACAGGACCACCCCGTGGAGGGCTGGACGAACAGTAGATAGTGGAGGGCAGGATGAACAGTAGGCCGTGGAGGGGTGGTTGAACAGGAGCCTGTGGAGAGGGCTGGTTGAACAGCAGCCGGTGGAGTAGCGCGCGGTGGAGGCTGGATGAACAGGAGCCCGTGGATGAACAGTCGCAGGTGGAGGCTGGAGGAGGTCGACGGTGGATGAACAGTAGCTTGTGGAGGCTGGAGGGGGTCGACGGTGGAGATGAACAGTAGCCTGTGGAGTCCCGTTTTGCGGTACGCCACACCCCTCCCGATGAACAGGACCCCCGTTTCGACCGTAGCGCTCCAACACAATTCCGTTTCCTCCGTTTTGTGGTACGCCACACCCCTCGATGAACAGGACCCCCGTTTCGACCGTAGGAGGTCCGTTTCCTCCATTTTGCGGTATGCCAGACCCCTCCCGATCAACAAGACCCCGTTCCGAATGTAGGATTTCCTCCATTGTGCAGTACGCCAAGCCTTGTTTCATCGCCTGTTCTGTCCAAGCCCTCCCGATGAACATGACCACGCATTCCGTTCCGACCCAGCCAGTTGGCTCCCACGCGTTCCGTTGCCTCCCGATGAACACGACGCATTCCGTTTCCTCCCCATGAACACGACGCATTCCGTTGCCTCCCCATGAACACGACGCATTCCGTTGCCTCCCCATGAACACGACGATGACGCTGTTTCTCTGTTCCGACCCAACCATGTACACGAGCCCTCGCCGTACGTATGCACGAGTAGGCGTTCGAGACCCCGCCCGTATGTACACATACGTGGCCGTATTTTATTTCTTGCACCCGGGCCGCTGTACGTACGTGTACATGCTACGTGCACGCCTCTACTACGACACGTGCGCGCCTCTACATCGACCAGTATGTACGTACACGTTCGCGACCAGAATGACAACGCTACGTACGCTTCGACCAGGTGAATCCCGACTGTCAGGCACTTCCTTGCCTGCGAAGATGTAGCTGGTGGGTCCCAGCAGTCAGGGGGCGAATCATTTTTTTTTTGCCCGGACGCACTTCCTTGTGTGCGAAGTTGTAGCTGGTGGGTCCCAGCAGTCAGGGGGAAACATTTTTTTCACGAAATACAGTGGCCTGTCCGATGGGTCCCAGCTGTCAGGTGGAGGAATCATTATTTTCCGTGTAATAAGGAGGCACTTCCTTGCTGCGGTCGTGGACCCAGCTGTCAGCCTCTCCATGTATAGTCCACGTCCGATGGAAGTCGTTCCTTGACCACGTTGACCACGCCGCGCTGAGAGCACCAGGGCGGTGGACGATGGCAACGCCTAGGAAGGGGACGACACGGAGGCAGGGAAGACTCGGCAGTTGTTTCCCACGCGGTGGGGAGAATGACTGTACGAGGGTTTACTGGTTCATCTGCCGCCGCCGGAGAATAACAGCAGGTGTGGGTGAGTAGAGGGATGGCTAGGCCAGCGATGGGAGTACGGTCGGGCGGTGAGGCCTACGCGGTAGCACAGCCAGCCGCGAGGAGGGAGCAGGCAGTCCCGCCGGCGCTTGTTTGAGCCGCTGGAGCAGAAAGAGCAGAGATTGAAGAAGCACGACGGCCATTGGATGGACATCCAACAGTCAGTGCTTGTGCGTCAACCTTTTCTAGGAAAGCCTCAAATCTGTGGAAAACAACATACATCCCATCTGCCATTATTTCTAATTATTTACAGCCCATTTGCTATTCTTAAGGTTTTTTTGGATCCCATATTCTTTTTGTTAGCATTACAGCCCATATTGTGGCAACAGTTAAAAAATTATACGAAATTTTGCATATTTCGGTGCGGTCCGAACTGTTTTTAATCCTGAAATTTCGACTCACATTCAAACTGATTTTAAAAATAAATGTATATCAATATAAAATCCAACAAATTCTCCACGCATAAGAATTAATGTAATTTAAAATCTTGAAATGAAAAAAAGATATTTGAAACTAATTGCCGGTTTGATGTGTTTTAAAAATGTACAACCCATTTCTCATTACTGATGGGCCATTTTCTCGGCCAGCCGAATGAAAGCTCTCCTCGTCTTGAAAGATTTGCATCCCAACAGGCCTGACAAAGCGACTTACTTGGCAAATCACAAAAAAACTGGGCTGTGGCCATGGACCCAGCTGTCAGCCTCTCCACCTACAGTACTCTTCCGATGGAAGTCATTCCTTGACCACGTTAACCACGCCGCGCGGAGAGCACCAAGGCGGTGGACAACGTTGAGGCCTAGGAAGGGGACGACGTGGCAGCGGAAGCCCGCGCGGAGAGGACTATGAGGGTTCACTGGTTCGACTGCGGTGTGAGGCTGTCGTCGCCGCAGGGCCTGGCCAGCGGTGGGAATAGTAGGGGGCAGTGAGGCCTCTACGGTAGCATAGCCGGCCACGGGAGGCAGGAGCATGCGGCACGACCGGTGCTGCTTTGGGCGGCTGGAGCAAGGAGACCAGAGGTTGAAAAAGCACTACGGCCGTTGGATGGACATTGTACAATCACTAGAGCTAGAATCATTCATATTAACTAAGTTGACAAAGCCCTTCGTCCCCGTCAACTTAGTAGGCCCACAAGTCAGCCTCCCAGCAAGGTGGGTCCCAGCTAGCCGGGGGAGTATTCATTTTTTTGTGCGTAATAAGGAGGCACTTCCGATGGGTCCGAGCTG
>NC_041384.1:64837510-64852173 GCF_002162155.2 Triticum dicoccoides | reverse complement strand
TTTTTTCGTGAAATATGGTGGCCCGTCGGGTGGGTCCCAGCAGTCAGGGGGAAATGATTTTTTCGCAACATACTGGTGGCCTGTCCGGTGGGTCCCGCTGTCAGGTGGAGGAATAATTATTTTGCACGTAATAAGGAGGCACTTCCTTGCTGCGGCCGTGGACCCAGCTGTCAGCCTCTCCACGTACAGTCCATGTCCGATGGAAGCCGTTCCTTGACCATGTTGACCACGCCGCGCCGAGAGCACCAGGGCGATGGACGACGGCGAGGCCTAGGAAGGGGAAGACGCAGAGCCGGGGAAGACGCGGTAGTGGATGCCCATGCGTAGAGGAGTGCGAGGCTTCACCAGTTCGCTGCGGTGTGAGGCTGCCGCCACCGCAGAATAACAGGGGGTGTGGGTGAGTAGAGGGATGGCCTGGCTAGCGGTGGGAGTAGTAGGGGGTGGTGAGGCCTCCGCCGCATCGCAGCCGGCCACGGGAGGCAAGAGCACGAGGCACGACCAGCGCTGGTTTGGGCGGCTGGAGCAAGAAGACCAGAGGTTGAAGAATCACTACGGCCGTTGGATGGACATTGTACGGTCACTGGAGCTAGAATCATGCATATTGACTAAGTTGACAAAGCCCTCCGTGCCCGTAAACTTAGTAGGCCCACAAGTCAGCCTGCCACTAAGGTGGGTCCTAGCTAGCAGGGAGTATTCATTTTTTTGTGCGTAATAAGGAGGCACTTCCGGTGGGTCCAAGCTGACAACAGGGGGAACATTTTTTTCGTGAAATACGGTGGCCCGTCGGGTGGGTCCCAGCAGTCAGGGGCAACCGTTTTTTCGTGATATACTGGTGGGCGTCCGGTGGGTCCCTACTGTGAGGTGGAGGAATAATTATTTTCTGCGTAATAAGGAGGCACTTCCTTGCTGCTGCCGTGGACCCAGCTGTCAGCCTCTCCACGTATAGTATTCTTCCGATGGAATTCGGTCGTTGACCACATTGACCATGCCGCGCCGACAGCACCACGACGGTGGACGACGGTGAGGCCTAGGAAGGGGACGATGCAGAGCCGGGGAAGACGCGACAGTGGATGCCCACGCGGAGAGGAGTACGAGGGTTCACTGGTTCGGCTGCGCTGCCGTGGCCGCAGAATAATAGGGGGTGTGGGTGAGTGGAGTGGAGGGATGGCCTGGCCAGCGGTGGGAGTAGTATGGGGGCGGTGAGGCCTCCGTGGCTGCACAGCCGGCCACGAGAGGCAGGAGCAGGTGACACGACCGACGCTGCTTTGGGAGGCTGGAGCAAGAAGACCAGAGGTTGAAGAAGCACTACGGCCGTTGGATGGACATCGTACGGTCAGTCGAGCTAGAATCGTGCATATTGACTAAGTTGACAAAGCACATCGTCCCCGTCAACTTAGTAGGCCCACTATACTGGGTTCTAGCTAGCAGGGGGGTATTCATTTTTTGTGCGTAATAAGGAGGCACTTCCTTGCGTGCGAAGATATAGGTGGTGGGTCCGAGCTGTCAGCGGCGGTAACGTTTTTTCGCAAAATACAAAGGCCGTTTCGGTGGGTCCCAGATGTCAGGTGGAGGAAATCATTATTTTGCACGTAATAAGGAGGCATTTCCTTGCGTGCGGTCGTGGACCCAACTGTCAGCCTCTCCACGTATAGTCCACTTCAGATGCATGTCGGTCGTTGACCACGCTGACCACGCCACGCCGAGAGCACCAGGGCGGTGAACGACGGTGAGGCCTAGGAAGGGATCGACACGGAGGCAGGGAAGACTCGGCCGTTGTTTTTGTTTCCCACGCGGAGGGGAGTGCCACTGTATGAGGGTTTACTGGTTCATCTGCCGTCGCCGGAGAATAACAGCAGGTGTGGGTGAGTAGAGGGATGGCTAGGCCAGTGATGGGTGTACGGTGGGGCGGTGAGGCCTGCGCGGCAGCACAGCCGGCCGCGGGGAGGAGGGAGCAGGTAGTCCCGCAGGCGCTTGTTTGAGCAGCTGGAGCAGGAAGAGTAGAGATTGAAGAAGCACGACGGCCGTTGGATGGACATCCAACAGTATACAGGCCATCTGTGGAAAGCCTTAAATCTGTGGAAAACAGCATACAACCCATCTGCCATTATTTCAAATCATTTACAGCCCATTTGCTAATTCTTATGGGTTTTTTTGGAGCTCATATTCTTTATGTTAGCATTACAGCCCATATTGTGGCCACGGTTAAAAAATTATATGAAATTTTGCATATGTTGATGCGGTCTGAGCTATTTTTAATTCCGAAATTTCGAGTCACATTCAGACTGATTTTAAAAATAAATGTATATCAATATAAAATCCAATAAATTGTCGACGCATAAAAATCAATGCAATTTAAAATCTTGAAATGAAAAAAAAATATTTGAAAATAATTGCCGGTTTGATGTGTTTTAAAAATGTACAACCCATTTCTCATTACTGATAGGCCATTTTCTCGGCCAGCCGAATGAAACTCTCCTCGTCTTGAAAGATTTGCAGCCCAGCAGGCCTGATAAAGAGACTTACTTGACAAATCACAAAAGAACAGGGCTAGCCATTTTCAGAAAGAAAAAAAACTACTGGGCTGGTCTGTGGTAAACATAAAAGAAAAGGCTGTCTAGACAGGCCAGAGTGTCCCGCACAGCCCAGTTGACACCCTGCTTCCGTCTCAAAAACAAATTAGATAAATGCCACTCCAATTATGGCGATTCATAAAAATGCCACTACAATTTCCAAACTTTGAAAAATGCCACTGCAATTTTTGCAAACTTTGAAAAACGCCACTGTAGTTTGCAAACTTTGAAAAACGCCACTCAAGACTTCGAAAAATGCCACTAGAAATGGCATGAAATGGCATTTTTCAAAGTTTGGAAATTGCAGTGGCATTTCTCGAATACACCAGATTTGGAGTGGCATTTATCAAATTAACCCAAAACAAAAATAACTGGGTGAGCTGCTGGGTCCCTGGTGTCAGCCGCTCGTTGTGCAATTCTCTCGTTTATTGACTACGTTGACAATGGCATGGGACCCAGATGTCGGAAATCCACTAGGAAGAGCCATTTTTTATTGGCTTGGAATAAGGAGGCACTTGCTTGCGTACTGCCATGACCTTGGCGGGTCCCTACTGTCATCCTCTCCACGTACAGTACCAGTTAGTCATGCTTCAAAACTGATCGGCACGCCATTAAAAAAATAAAGGTCGATAACTAATGCGGCACCTCGGGCCAACGCGGCCAGATCGCATTTTGCACGAGAAATTACACACCATGTTTCGTTGACATGTGGTCCCGTTCCAACATATCAGTGAGATGACGGCGAGTAGTAGGAGTATTTCCGAACGGACGTGCAGGCCGGGGCGCCTCTTCATGAACCGTGGCAAACTCACAACCGTCCACCGACTCTTCGCCTTTCCCTCTCGATTTGGAACTACTGTCGCACGCTCTTCCTCTCCCTCCTCCATTTTCCTTCAGCCCTTCACCCTTTCTTCTGCCATTGTTTGATCGTCTTCTCCATGGAGGGAACAGGCCGAAAACGACCCCGTTATTCTTGCCCCGATCTGAAAGATGACGTGGTGGAGGAACTCATTGATCGGTGCGACGTCATCACCTCAGCTAGCATGGCAGGTTCGTTCAAGCCCATTCTCGACTCAACTAATAACATCATTACAAAGAACCCAAGAGTCAAGGAGCGGTTTGATCTCCCGTATCTTCTTCGCCGTGACCCTGATGAGTGGCGCCGGCACGACGGAGGCCTCGCCCTGTGCCAGTTGATGCCGCTTGATAATGATACGTATGATGTTAAGATGCCATCGCTTGAGGGCAAGGCTTGGGCGAGCGCAAATGGAGATTGGGTTGTTTACATTGGGTCCAACTGCGAGTGGGAACTTGTGAATGTGTACACTCATCACCGGGTTCCACTTCCAAAAATCTCAGCACACTGCCCAGAGGTTGAGCACACCGGTAATGTATGCATGTTCAAATACGATCATGGTGACTGTCTTCTACGGAAGATAGCAATTTGTCGAGTTCCCAACCGCTCTTGGAATTACAACAACAATCAAGTTGTTGCTATCTTCGACAAGCTTGTTGCCGTCCTTCGTGGTTCGACTTGATGGATATTGCTCAAAAATCAGTTTATGTACACGGATGAGTACTGTGATGCAATTCAATACGAGGGCCTTGTGCTTTCTGCCACCACTCGTGGCACTGTTTTTGCATGCCATCCTAGTAGTTTCAGTATGTTTGTCTTCCACCGTAATTATAATTGTTTCATCCACATGCATGCGGGTTAGCAAGTTTCCCTTTACTAATTAACCTTCTTCTTGTGTTTCCAAGGTCCTGTGAACATCCCACCACCTATACTTGAAAATTTTTATAAACAAGGGGGAGATGACGATGGTGATGATCACGAGCATGAGGACGAGCAGCGCCGATATACTCTGTGGCGCCTGGCAACTAATTCCGATGGATCACCTCTTCTTGTGTGTATACAGGCCACTGATGATGTTACTGCTAAGGAAGCAGGTGTCTCCCATGGTCACACTCTCCGGACCTATTCCAACACCCGTTGCATGGTATTCAGGATGGATACTAGTGTGCTAGCGCCAACTCCTTCTCCCTGGCATAGAATTGATAGTCTTGGAGAAAACTCGCTCTTCCTTGGATAAAACTATCCGATGATGGTGAAAGGCAATCCAACTGCTGTTGACACATTTATGAGAAGCAACTGTGTCTATACCATGGACATTTGGGTGGTTCCCTACCCTGGTACTGATATAGTAGGCCACTTCAGCCTGGATGATCAGTCCTGCGTTGGTCTCCAGATCGACAACGGATGGCCCGTCCTAGAGAATCACTTGTGGTTCAAAGCAAGTGTTTCCAACGCCGCGGAATGGTTGAGTTGAAGTTCATTTCATGGCTTGTTATTTGTTGTGTGGTGAAAACTTTAGTATTTATAATGTATCCTCGTTGTCGATGTGGGTTGATGACCTGTTGTATGTAATAAAATGATATGCATGTGATAAACTTACTAAATTTATGAATGGCTTTTGAGTCGCTTCTCTAAATTTGTACTACTAGCTTCACATGCTTCGCGCGTCGGGCGTGTGTTTTTACTGTAGCCATATGTTAATGTGTTCGTTGTACGTAACCAGCACCTCGAATCCTCGATACTAGTATACTATATACTAGTACGAGTAAGTAGTAGGAGTAGTAGGGTGGCATGGGCCAGAACAAGCATTCACGTCCAGGAGTACGGCACACGCCACCACCACGACATCCATCTCACACCATATTATTTCTTGGAGTCCGTGCTAGAGCAATCCCTTCAACCTCGTCGTTTCTCTAACTTCAGCCATCGCGCGGCGGGCGAGGTGGGGGTTTGCCTATAGTCGGTTTCCTTAACTGCGGTCCCACTTGTAAGGCTAACTCCAACACACGACCCCAAACGGACCTCCATTTTGCACGAACTCCAATGATAATTTTGACTAGAAAAGCAAGACCAAAGAAAACAAGAACCACAAGAATACATTTTACTACTCCTGTAAGTTGGATTGGTGCCTTCTCGATGCATTGATTGTTGATCTGCGGAGGCTCGATCTTGCGTGCTTCTTTCTTCTTCGAGTGTAAAGAAGTAGACGTTGCTTCCTCGAATCTAGTCTCATGTATAGCCTCTATTCTAGTAGGAGTATCAAAAAGTGCACTAATCTCATCCGAGAGCAGAACCGAAGATTTGGTCGGGTTCTTCCTCCTTTTGCCGACACGTGGGACATCCAGCATCCAGGTTGTGTCATGAAAGAAAATAGAGTGGTAGTTGAAGCCACGAGATGTGCATCTTGGGTTAAACTGTAAATAGAATCTTACTACTCTTGAGTAACTCCAAAAGCGGCCACCAAAGATCTTTATTGGATTTGTTTTTCATCACTAGCACGTCCAGGTGAAAGATGTGCAGGTTCAGTGGGTCCTCTTGCGTTTTCACTGACATGTGGGGCCGCATGTGAGCAAACAGACGATGGGTTCCGCGCGTCCGCTGGCTGGCTGAGAAGAGAGATAGAGGAGGGCTGAGCACAGACTGCAGGAAATTTGTTCTACGTAGCTCGATATATAGGCTCGATATAGTGGGGTGGCATGGGCCATAAGTCAGTAGCATTCACGTCTAGCAGTACGGCACACGCCACCCACACGAGTCCCATCCGACACCAATTTTCTTGGAGTCCATGCTACAACCATCTCTTCTCCCTCCTGTTTTCTCAGCCATCGCGCGGTGGGCGGGGCGGGGGTTTGCCGATAGTCGGTTTGCTCAACTGTGGTCCCACTTGTAAGTGAAAATGCAACACCGCATGCATTCCCGCTTGAGCGGCGTGCCGGACCAACCGTGTGGGGGTGCTACGCGAACACGGCAGGCTTTTCCTTTTGAACTCGTAACTTGTAAATTTTGGTTCTGCTCCATGGCGCGACCGATAGATAGAAAATAAAGATTTTGCCTAGAGTAATGAGAAGTTTGGTTCTGGCGCCGTTCATGCATGGAGTACGTACGAAAATTATGAATTTGATGCGAAAGGTAAGATAATTACTGTATTATCATATACTACTACATGGATTTGACGGAAAGATAAATATACATACGGATCCATCAACGTTCAACGACATCCTCACGCCCTAGTGCGCCGGGTCACCAACCAACATGTGAGGAGCAGCGGCGTTGGCGGCGAGCTCAACGTGCTTCTGAACAGTGCCGTCCAAGGTTGCCCTGCGCTCCAAGAAGGCCAGCGTCCTATCGTCCTCCTCTTGCATGTAGTAGTCCTTGTGGACGATTTGCGCGTAGACGTGGGTGATTATGTCGATGGTGTCTTGCTGCGCCAGGCGCTGCGCGGCGAGCGCAACCTCGAGGTGGACATTCTCCGGCGCGACGGCGGGCAGTCGCAGGGCCACCAGTGCATCGAAGAGGTTGTTACCATAGTGGCCATTGAGGGTGGCGGGCATCGCAGAGCCTGGGTGTGTTGGCTGGAGGCTTACGTCAAAGTCGTCCGCAAGCTTCTTGACGACGGTGAACTTGTCGAGGAAACCGACGAGGACCTCATAGAACAAGGAGACGAAGCTGTCGTCCAAGCGGCCCCTCGCCCTGGCGACCTCAAGCAATACTACCTGGAGACGTTCCTCGGTGCTGGTGGATGTGGTAGTACTCCTAAATCCAGATGGTGGTGCTACTAGTACTAGTAGTAGTACTACCAATGTAGTAGTAGGAGTACTAGCACTGTACTACCCGTTGGTCAAATTATTACGTGCTGCTCCTCATAGTGATGTGACAAGACCCTGCGCCGGAGATGACACCTGAGTATAGGCGCCGTGTTTGGCATACCATAGTCAGCATCACCGTTTGCAGTCGCTATCATCATGGCTGTAGAGCTAGCCTGCTTACAACTAGCCCTGTTCGACATAATTTCCCGTGCGTAGATGCTCGTGCATTGCACGGAACACCAATATTGGGGGTGGACGGCTCCGGCAGCGGCCATCGCACCAGATTTTTCCATGACCTTCTACTCCTAGATTGTGAGAGACAAGGAGTTGTTTGTAAATACGGAACAAGTGCGGGCATCTTTTTGCAAAAATGGAGAAGCTTGGTTTGTATGCGTCAGATCTAGATCCGACGGCTATTGGTGAAAGATGGGAGGCGCAACATCATCACCAACTCAGGACCTGTTTGATTCGCAGGATTTTGAAAACGCAGGAATAGGACACGACAATATTACAAGTTTCAAACTGATATTACAAATGTTAGGAGTAATGCTGCACCTACGAAGAGGGAATTACTAGGAAGTTTACGTAAGAACTTTCGTTACTTTAGGTGGATGCAACATTATCGTACAAACTAAAATCCACCGCCCTGACAAGTCACCAATGGGCAAATAAGTTTTTGAGTCTCTGGCCACTTGATGTTTCAAAAACAAATTCAGCTTCTGCGGAGAGATGAGCTCCACCGTGTACCGGCGCGGGTGTGGCTGGGCACGAAGCATGAGTACGTGCACAGTGCACCTATTCTCTTCTTTTATATGTACACCACCTACGTGGGGTTGTGTGAGAGAGATACAAACCTAGAGAGATATAGTGTGTGGGTTCTTGAGAGTTTTTTTTGTGTGTGTGTGGGGGGGGGGTCAATCAAAAAATTTAACATATGCAATGTGTGTGAAATAGAGTCCTGGATATAACATATATATAGAGGGGGCGATCCATGAGAAGGGAGTGGAGGTATCATTGGCTTGAGGTGTCCATAGAATCGAAGAGAGGGATGATGTGTGTGTGTGTGTGTGCGCGATCGATAAAGAGTGCCATCGAATTTGTGTGTGCCCACATCAAAGATATAGAGTGGCTGGCCTACTAGAACGTGATATGGGACATGTGCAGTTTGTCTCTGTGGCATGGATACCTACCTGCAGCGCTCGACTATCGATGTGTGGTGGGGGAAGAGGGAGGCCCAATTAACTATAGAGGTACAATGGCTGGTATATGTGTGGAGGAGGAGAGAGGCCTACCTCGTGTATTAAGGAGATCGATCTGCCTCATGTATTAAGGGAGATCGATCGGCATCCAGGCATATGTGCAGGAGATGAATAAGGTTGGGAGAGAGACAGAGCTAGAGTGTTGGAGGGGGTGGTAGTGGAGTTGCTTCTAACAAATGGTGGGATAGGCTTGCTAGACAAACTGAGGGCACACCCGCAATATCAATAAGAAAGGAGATGGCTGCTTGTTGTCTGTGCACGTGCGTGTGAGAGACGGGTCAGGAGGCATGCACGAATGATGAGGGGGGACGATGTGGCTGTGGTAATCAGACGTAACTACATAGGAAGATCAATCGCCCTTTGTAAGAGAAAGGAGAGACATAACTTGTGAGGTACATCGATCGATGGGGGGGTAGTTAAAGTCGATCTAGGTATATGTTGGGAGATCGATCGGTATACATGCATGTGTGTGTTAGAAGCAAATGAGGCACGAGGAGAAGGATAGAGAGAGAGGGATGCATGTAGGAGGTGGTACGAGAGGCATACTATATCGAGGGGGAGGAGTGTGCGAGTACGAGAACGATGAAAAGAGTGGTGGGAGTGAGGCATGGACGGTGACAAGAGAAGAGTGGAATCTTGTGATTGTGCTAGGCACACCTGGCTAGAGAGGCATATCGATTGATGTGTGCCGTAAAGGAGGAGCTGGGGGGCCTACACACACCATGGGTGAACGACCTAAAGTGAAAAGACGAATTTGCGCGATGGAGCTAGAGAATGCTGAGGGAGGGTGAGAGGGATGCGGGCGTGTGCATGCACAAGAGAAAGTTAGCGCTAGCTACAAAGATAAGAGGGTTGTGTGGGTGTAAAAGACGAATAGAGATCATATATACTTCATTATAAAAAGCAAATTCGGATATTTGAAGAATTTATCATAGTGTTTCAAACCGACGGATGTGTGAATATATATAACGGTGATACACATGGTGTGGCTATGAACATGGTATACTACATTTAATATATTTTATCTCTACTTTTATAAAAAATGGAGTTGTTGATGATGGTGTGCCTGCCATCCTGCATTATAGGCCGTCTGATTTATATCTGGCAGATAGCAAGGAAACTATGATGGTTGAAGTTGGCAACAATCATGATTGTAGATTCTTATTGAAATAGAGAAACGAATTCAAATTTAGTTCGAATTGCAGCGGTAGTATTGACATTTGGAATGCACTAAAATGTTGGTATGAGTAGGTTACATGCATTATACAGCAAGCAAAAAACTTTAATCGGACATAACATGGATTCATACTCCCTCCTTCCATCTATATAGGGCGTAATGAGATTTTTAAGACCGCCTTTGACTATTGACAAGATTAATAGTACATGACATGCACAATGTGAAAATTATATCATTGAAAGAACCTTTCACAGACGAATTTAACGGTGTGCTTTGTGTAAGTTGCATGTCATATATCATTGCTCTAATATTTGGTCAAAGTTAGCATCGAAAAACGCATTAGGCCCTATATAGATGGAAGGAGGGAGTAGCTTTGAATAGCATTTGTATAGTAAAACGGGGTAAGACTCTCTTTCTGTGGTGTGAATAGTTTTACTTTTTTCATTTTCTTTTTGGTTGAGGGAAGTGCAAATTGATTTGGTACGTACAAGTACAATATTACTACACGTTAGGCTTGTCCCTAAAATTCAACCCGCGTCTTGTTATATCCCGAAAATTCAGATATCATGCTCCCAAAACTGGCGCCTACACAACCCGCGCCTTGCTATCCCGAAATTATAACGCGCGCGAAAACTCCCTCCAACCGCCAAATCCCGACACGTGAAATCCCCCTTCTAACCCTGAGCCGAAAGGGCTGCTAGTTCAAATCGGTGGGGGTACTTTTGTAACACACCCTACATTTTGGACAAGCGCGTTCCTAAGTCATGCTTCACCCCGTCCCATCGCCCCCTTTTTGCCATTAGAAATCCCTGGCCGCCATAACCTCTCCGCTCCAGCCGCGAAAACACACCCTCCTCCGTTCGCCACGTCACCGCTGCCCAGCCGGAGCCTCTTCCCCGACAATGTCGTCCACCGCAACAGCTCGACGTCCCTCATCCACCTCCCCGGATGAGGATCCGTCGTCCATCTCGCCGTCCCGCTGGTTCAGCCGCCCCATCCTCCACCTCTAAGGAGCTGCTCCGACGATCGCCTCGTCTATCACGGCTGCTCCATCCCCACAGTGCTGCCTTAACCTGCTCCACCGGAACCGCAGTATCCTCACCGACTCCTCGGACGAAGCCGAGGCCTACTCGGCGCCACCAAAGAGGTTGTACACTCATCGCATCGCACCTTCTCCTTAACTCGACCTCCCTGCGCCGACGGTGCTCCATCTCGCACCCCCATGGAGCGGCTACCTTGAAGCCGGCGCCGCGGGCGGCATCTCCACGGCGGCTCTCCCCCAGTGCGAGGCCCCTTCGGCAGCGGTGTCCATACCAGCCGGATCTGTTGTTGCTGCTCCGGCTCTCGCTCGATCGCTCGCTCGCCCACCTGCTGCTGCTGCTCTCTCCCTTGCTCGTGCTGCTGCTCTGCTCCGATTAAGCCACACTTCAGTCGACTGAATCGACTTTTGGGTCAGTCGATTTTCAGGGGTTGGGGGGTGTGACGCCCTCGATGCGGATATATCTCCCACGTGTCGAAGCACGACTAAGAGGCATAACCGCATTGAAAGCAATTTCGCAAGTGAGGTAATCTTCACACAACCCATGTAATAAAATAGGGGAAGAAGTTACATAGTTGGCTTACAATTGCCACTTCACACAATTACATGAATAAAGCATTACAACATCCAAATACAATCAAGGTCCGACTACGGAACCAAAATAAAGAAGAACCCCAAAAGCGACAAAGGTCCCCGATCGACCCCAACTGGGCTCCACTACTGATCAACTAGAACGAAACACCACAAAGGACAAGATCTTCATCGAGCTCCTCCTGAGCTTGGTTGCGTCAACTGCACGGTCTCATCGGCACCTGCAAGCTGGTTTTGGAAGTATCTGTGAGCCACGGGGACTCAGCAATCTCGCACCCTCGCGATCAAGACTATTTAAGCTTATGGGTAAGGTAAAAGTATGAGGTGGAGCTGCAGCAAGCGACTAGCATATATGGTGGCTAACATACGCAAATGAGAGCGAGAAGAGAAGGCAAAGCATGGTCGATGAAACTATGATCAAGAAGTGATCCTAAACAACCTACGTCAAACATAACTCCAACACCGTGTTCACTTCCCGGACTCCGCCGGAAAGAGACCATCACGGTTACACACGCGGTTGATTCATTTTAATTAAGTTAAGGTTCAAGTTATCTACAACCGGACATTAACAAATTCCCATCTGCCCATAACCGCGAGCACGGCTTTCGAAAGTTCAAACCCTGTAGGGGTGTCCCAACTTAGCCCATGACAAGCTCTCACGGTCAACGAAGGAATAGACCTCCTCCCGAGACATTCCGATCAGACTCGTATCTCGGTTCTACAAGACATCCTCGACAATGGTAAAACAAGTCCAGCAAAGCCGCCCGATGTGCCGACATCCTGATGAGAGCTGCACATATCTCGTTCTCAGGGCAACACCGGATAGGTCAAGCTATGAGTAAAACCAGCCCTCAAGTTTCCTCGAGGTGGCCCCGCAGGCTGCCCATTTCAGACCAACACTTAGACAAGCACTGGCCCGGGGGGTTAAAATAAAGATGACCCTTGGGCTGGCCTGACCCAAGGGAAAAAGAGGCTAGGTGGCGAATGGTAAAACCAAGGTTGGGCCTGGCTGGAGGAGTTTTATTCAAAGCGAACTGTCAAGGGGTTCCCATTATAACCCAACCGCGTAAGGAACGCAAAATCCGGGAACATAACACCGATATGACAGAAAACTAGGGCGCCAAGAGTGGAACAAAACACCAGGCATAAGGCCGAGCCTTCCACCCTTTACCAAGTATATAGATGCATTAATTAAGTAAGATATATTGTCATATCCCAACAAGTAAACATGTTCCATCAAGGAACAACATCTCCATGTTCCAACAAGGAACAAACTTCAATCTTCACCTGCAACTAACAACGCTATAAGAGGGGATGAGAAAAGCAGTAACATAGCCAAACAACGGTTTGCTAGGACAAGGTGGGTTAGAGGCTTGGTTCAACAATATAGGAGGCATGATAAGCAAGTGGTAGATATCGCAGCATAGGCATAGCAAAAGAGCGAGCAACTAGCAAGCAAAGATAGAAGTGATTTCGAGGGTATGGTCATCTTGCCTGAAATCCCGCAAGGAAGAAGAACGAGTCCATGAAGGAGAAAAACGGACGTAGTCGAATGAATCCTCAGAACACGACGTTATCGGAACCAACTCGAAGAAGCAAACACCGGAAAGAAGCACACAACATAGTAAACAACCCTCACATAATCATGGCATGATGCACAAACAAGTATGATGCATGTCCGGATTAAAGAGGCATGGCATGGCAAGGTGCACAAGCAATCCTACAAATTAAGTGGAGCTCTGCAACTCCGTTGCATATTGACCGAACACCACATCAATTATTTAGTTCACTCTCGGTTAGGTACTTCACAATATTAAATGTTGGTTAACATGGCAAGAGGTGAAGCATAACAAAACTGTACCATCTAAACAATTTAAATGGGGCCGGATATAACAAACAACAAATCCGGTAAATCCCCATATGCATTTAGCAAATTGATGGAAACAACAAATATAATCATTTTAAATGTTGTTATTATGATGCGAATGACATATGCAAGTTTTAAGCAATTTTATGAAAATGTTGACATGAGCATGTTATGAAGCATTTGTCACCGTGGTGGAATAAAGGGGTGCCACGGCAACGAATCCGAAAATGATGCCATGGCAACATATCGGTTCCAGTAGCTCATGGAGATACCGGTGCAAAAGGAAGCGTGCGGATGTGCGAAACATGCTAGAGATGGTGGGGTGCTCCCGACTACCGGGTTCCCACGGGTTAGTGGCATGGAAATGAGTGACAATTCAGACACGGTGCAAACACAAGCATCTCATACATCACACAACATTCGTTCACGGGCGTCGTCTCGGGTTATACCTTCAAAGCGTGCAAACGGGACGGTTCGAGTTCGTCGAGGGAAGTAGTCGTTTCGCGATGGTAGAAGTAGTGGTACAATTGGTCCTCGCCGGTAGTGGTACACGTTCGTTTTAAAGAGGTACTTGACGCATCCGAGGTTTCCGAAGGCGACAGTAGTGGAACTTGGTGAATCCGAGTTTCTCGGAGGTCGTCATCGAACTTGGTCAAATACACGATGTGGGTAGACGTTCACTCGACGTCTTCGGCGATGGTAGTTGTACACGGGTCTTTGGTCACGAAAGTAGTCGTACACGTTTTCGTAGAGGTTCGGGGTCAACGGCACGGAACTTGACGTCCACGAGGTCTTCGAGGGTCGACGGTAGTGGTACTCGGTCGTTTTGAAGAGGTACTTGGGGTCTTCGAACTTGCCGGTCTCGTTCACTTGACGGCGGTGGACGAACTTGATGGTCCCCGTCGTCCTGGTACTTGGCGTTATTCCCTATTCGAAGTCAAGCTTGACGTGTCGGCCTTCGATGGAGGCAGGAGCGGGGTTTGACGGTGGAGCTCGGGAGCAAATCCCAACACAGAAGACCACAGGAGCTCGAGGCCGCAGGGTCACGTGCAGGAAACGGAGCAGGGTCGAGCGGCGCTGGAAACGAACCCAAAAAAGAAGAAGGGCGGGCAGAGCTTGCCGGGGGCGACGTGCGGGTGCAGAGGCGACCATGGTTGGCGAAACAGCGAGGGGGAGGCAGATGGCGTCGGAGCAGGAACGTGGTGCGGCGACGGCAGAGGCACGATGTTTTGTCGTGGTCGCCGGCGCGACGATACAACACGGACGCCGTGGCAGGGAGGCGGCGAGCTTGAAGCCGAACGGAGGGAGGAGGAGGCGCGGGCGCGAGGAGGTGAAGGAGAGGGCGGTGAGGCCGAAGGAACTGGCAGGGCTCGCCGGCGGTGGCGCCATGGAGAAGGTCGCCGGCAGGGGCGGCGTCGGGCGTGCAGGGCTCCTGGCATGAGGAGCAGCTCCGCTCCGGTGGCGAGGGAGCCCTGGCCTGGACGGCGTCAAGAGGCGC
>NC_041384.1:64656827-64837232 GCF_002162155.2 Triticum dicoccoides | reverse complement strand
CGGGAAAGGGGTTGGCGATGCCCTCTCCCTGCGTGACGGCGCTCGGGAGGGACAAGACGAACGAGGGGAGAGTGAGGAGGAGCGATGGTGCGGGCTAGGGTTAGGATGCTTAGGTGGGCTTTGGCCTTGGAGCCGGCCCAGGAGTTGACCTAGGGAGGCCGGCGGCTGGTTGGGCCTAGGGATGGACCCTAGAGGCCGGCCTGCTGGTCTCTCTCCTCTCTCTGCTATTTCCTTTCTTTTAAATAACAGAAAAAAAGAAAGGAAAAGAGAGAAGAGAAGGTTAGAGTAAGAATTTGGGCATGCGGATAATATTCCCGGACTAGCAAAATGCGCATGTTCCAAGAAAAATGGAGTGGGCATTTTTAAAGTTTTAAATTAAAACTCATTCAATTTAAAATCAAATGGTGTGAAAAGGAAGTGAGGGTTAGGAAGGTCCAAAAAATGTTCGGATTTTTGTTGGAGCTCCAGAAAATGACGAAAGAATTTATGGGCAAAGTTTGGAGACCAAGAATTGAGATAATAAAGGCATGGGATATTTGCAAGTGTGTTATGGTTAATTCCAAATAAATGGAATAATTACTATAGCTCTCTAAATATCGAGAGGATATGTTGTAAAGAGAATCACCATGTGAATTCCCTCGGTTTAAATGGATCGAAGATCCATACGGTTTATTTAGTTGAGTTAAGAAAAGAAATGACATGATGGCATGATGACATGATGCAATGCACACGATGCAAAGATGAATGCAACAGACGAAACAAAACACACAACGAAACCCGGAAACATGGAAGGCATCTGAAGCTCCGGTCTTGGGGCATTACAACACTCCACCACTACGAGAGGATCTCGTCCCGAGATCTAGAATGGCACCAGAGGGAAAACGGAAGAGAAAGAGAAGAGGTAAAACTAAGTTGCTTCTTTGACAAACGAGTGAAACCACGAACCTTGAAAAAAAATTGAGCAAATTGAAAGAAAGAATGCAACGGGGATAAATGAAGTTGAAAGCACTCCGTTAAGAAAGAGGAATAAGAAAGAACCGATTCAGACAGCACTCCGGATGAAAAGAAAAGGAATTGAATAAGAACTTGGTAAGATGAGAAGATATTTGATGAAATCACAACACACTACCTCCGGAACTATTGAATGAATGGAACAAGGGGCAAGAAGGATCTCAGACAGCACTCCGGTTGAAAAGAGATGAAAGGCTTGATAAAATGAAAGAACTTGAGCAGCGGGCACACACTCCGGTTAAATGGAATGCACGAAAAGAACATGATTTCACAATTCGAGATGATGATAGAAAAGAGCAACATCACAATGCCTCCGGAACAAAAGTAAGAATGGAATGGAGTGAACAAAGGGAAGCACGAACTTGAGGGAGCACGCTGACACCAAAAGCTAGAATGGAATTGTTGGAAAAAACCAACAACGAAAAGGATAAACTTGATATGGTCTTATGGAATACATCCCAAATTATGAGGTGACAACCAACCACTCACGGGAAGAAGAATTGGATTGATATGAACAAGGAGACGAGAAAAACTATTACGCCGGTATGATAGATGAAGAACTTGGGTCATTTATGAGCACCATAATAGCAACAATCCTTTGGGAAGGCTTTAGGTGAAATATAACCCAAGATAATTCCAACGAATAGGTTGATGGAATTAAAATACCTCATTGTTAACAATATGTGAATCATGAAACATGAGCTCAAATTATCAAGAATGACATAATACCACCTCCAATGATACGGTAGAAAGATTTGCACTCCGGATAGCAAGAAGAAGAAAACTTGAGCTTCTTAGCAAAGACTGTCGATGAACACTTCGAGAAGGAATTAAATCCTTGATGAATCCATCAAGTAGAACCTTCATGAAGAACTCCGGTAACAAAAGGATAACGAGAAAAAAGAGAAGTTGAAAAACACAAGGTGAAGCCTTGCGATGATTTAGATGGATGTCCGTGATAATTAGAGCTTGGGACTCCGGGAAAGAAAAGATAAAGCATCTCGAACTGAGAATATGATATGATGAACCACTCCAGAAAAAGGAATTAATCACTTGGATGGAACAAGAATAAGAATTATGTTATGCGTATCCTTCAACTATTTAATTGCTGACAAGCAACGGATTTGGCATACTACTTATTCTCGCAGAAAGGATTATGATAGATATAGCGCCAACTTGAGAAAGTATTCAACAAGTCACCGGTAGGATAGAAAACAACGAAAGAATTTGTATGACAACCAAGGAAGAGATCTTGAGCGAACCACCGTAAGGGTTGAAAATGAAAGTAACAAAGGCACAATTCACCAGAAAGAATTGGAGAACGAATGAAGATACTTGAGGTAAAATAAATATATGAAAATGAAGAGATCATGAGCTGATTGGAGAAATACTTGAGTGATGCACCGGTAAGATTTGGAGAACCATAGCTGAAGGCCGAGAATGAATAAATCTTAGCTGATGGGCTCCGGATGAACAAACTGAAAAGGCTCCTGAATTGCTCCGGATAGGTGAAAAGAATTTTCACAATCAAACCAATTAAGAGAGGATGGCACGAAGCTAGAGTCATAAATCTTGAAGAGAAAGGAGCAAGATTTAGAGGAATATCTCTTCTTCGGTCTTCCATAATCTGAGAATGACGATGAGAAACACCACCATGAATTATTGAGGCACTCCGGAAGAATCCCAAAAAAACGAAGAGGTTGAACCAATGATGAAAAGAATTTGAAAGATCTTGGAAAAAGACATTTGATTGATGATAATCCATTCTTACGTCAAACTTTAGAAAAGAATTTGAGAATAACTCCGGAAAAATTTAGAAGAGTCAGGTAAGATCCTGGGAAAAGACCTGTGGGTTAGGCCCCACTGAAAATAAACACTGTTGGAATGATTACTTGAAAAAAAAGAAATAGCACCGGTTGAATTAAAAGACTTGAATAAGATAACATTCTCGAAAGATCTTGAATGAATGCAGAGTGGAAAACACGAATCTTAGAGATATCTTGAGCACTCCGGAACAATTGAATAGTGAGAAATGACTGAATATGAGGTGCACCGGCATGAGAAGGTATTTGCAACGAGGAAAGGATATAATTGGCAAAGTTTGAATTGAATTAATCAGATAAAAGAGAACGAAGAATGATGAACTAGAAGCTCCGTTAGCATCTTCATGAAAATCATCGGATAAGAATACTGATGGAAAAGAATTGAGAGATTTCTCATCAATAGAATGGATACTTGATTAAGAAATCTGAGTCGTTGAAGAAAAACAAGGGAGGGAGGGTGGGAAAAAACAAAGGCAACTTGGGATGGACGACACGAACACCGTTGAGAAGAACTGATCATTGATCTTACTGATGTTGAAATGATCGGATCCACTTGAAGAGAAAACACACCGGTTAAAAGAAATTGTAATGACAAACTCGATGATCGAGAAGGATTAGTATTCACATAGGAATATGAGAACACCACTTGGAAAAGGTATGGAATCAACATTTGACTTCGAAGCAACTCGAATACCACAACTCAAAACAAAACAAGGATTGGCTTGCGGAATAAGCCAGAACAAACATATGATAGAGATTTCGTCCGAAGTTTTCGTGGTGGGGCCTACACGGGCTCGATCGTACAGCACCATCATGTACAAGGCAGTGCACATGACATACGAAGCGTCCCCGAGTCGGCATAGCCAAGGACTCTTTAAGACACAATGAGACCACTGTAAAACCAACCGTGAATAGGCGGACCACTAGACGTCGAACCCCAATTTCATATCATACATCTGTCGGAAAGATATCCTAAGAACTACTTGAATTCCCACTTATAAACTCCTGAAACTTTCTGGTTATGCAATCAGGTGTTGGGGATACAGGGGAAGCATAATATCTCACCCAAAACTAACAAATCCTACATCCAGTTGTATCCATCCTTCAACACATAACCAAGAAACCTTCGGAAATCATCTACCTCAACCATCGAAAAGCATCCATTATACAAGTTATGGCAATACTCCCGAACTCCCGCCCCAGTACTGGGTGGCGTCGAGGTTATCTCACCAACAACTGCATAAAAGAGATTTTCGATGTCGGCGTACTAAACTCAGGTATTCCAGAACTGCAACGATAAAATTGTGATGACAACACCTCGGAGCTCAACTCCCCGGGACACTGCCGCAAAACCCCTGACAGGAGGCACCAAGACAATGTTCTCGTCACAAAACCATCGGAACGATTCCAAGATACCCGCGTGATCCTAAATTTTTTTTAGTGAAATTTGAGAAGAGAAGAGTCAAAACTCTACGTCAGGATGCCTTGACAGAGCGATGAGGAGACTGGGAAGTAAAAAGAATTCCTAAACTCTTTGATATATAATTCCTAAATGACTCAAAACATTTTTCTAGACTCAACTCGTCCGCTAAAAACGATCAAGCAATGGGGCTCCTAAGGTCGGGGAAGGCTCTGATACCAACTTGTAACGCCCTCGATGCGGCTATATCTCCCACGTGTTGAAGCACGACTTAGAGGCATAACCGCATTGAAAGCAATGTCGCAAGTAAGGTAATCTTCACACAACCCATGTAATAAAAGAGGGGAAGAAGTTACATAGTTGGCTTACAATCGCCACTTCACACAATTACATGAATAAAGCATTACAACATCCAAATACAATCGACGTCCGACTACGGAACCAAAATAAAGAATAACCCCAAAAGTGACAAAGGTCCCCGATCGACCCCAACTGGGCTCCACTACTGATCAACTAGAACGAAACACCACAAAGGACAAGATCTTCATCGAGCTCCTCCTGAGCTTGGTTGCGTCAACTGCATGGTCTCATCGGCACCTGCAAGCTGGTTTTGGAAGTATCTTTGAGCCACGGGGACTCAGCAATCTCGCACCCTCGCGATCAAGACTATTTAAGCTTATGGCTAAGGTAAAAGTATGAGGTGGAGCTGCAGCAAGCGACTAGCATATATGGTGGCTAACATACGCAAATGAGAGCGAGAAGAGAAGGCAAAGCACGGTCGATGAAACTATGATCAAGAAGTGATCCTAAACAACCTACGTCAAACATAACTCCAACACCATGTTCACTTCCCGGACTCCGCCGGAAAGAGACCATCACGGTTACACACGCGGTTGATTCATTTTAATTAAGTTAAGGTTCAAGTATCTACAACCAGACATTAACAAATTCCCATCCGCCCATAACCGCGGGCACGGCTTTCGAAAGTTCAAATCCCTGCAGGGGTGTCCCAACTTAGCCCATGAAAAGCTCTCACGGTCAACGAAGGAATAGACCTCCTCCCGAGACATTTCGATCAGACTCGGTATCCCGGTTCTACAAGACATCCTCGACAATGGTAAAACTGTTGGGGAACGTAGCAGAAATTCAAAATTTTCCTACGTGTCACCAAGATCTATCTATGGAGAGACCAGCAACGAGTAGAAAGAGAGTGCATCTACATACCCTTGTAGATCGCTAAGCGGAAGCGTTCAAGTGAACGGGGTTGATGGAGTCGTACTCGTCATGATTCATATCACCGATGATCAAGTGCCGAACGCACGGCACCTCCGCGTTCAACACACATACAGCCCGGTGACGTCTCCCAAGCCTTGATCCAGCAAGGAGAGAGGGAGAGGTTGAGGAAGACTCCATCCAGCAGCAGCACAACGGCGTGGTGGTGGTGGAGGAGCATGGCAATCCTGCAGGGCTTCGCCAAGCACCGCGGGAGAGGAGGAGTACTTTTGAGAGGGGGAGGGCTGCACCAGAACTTCGTCTATAGCTCCCATGCACCTACCCACTATATATAGGGGTGGAGGGGCTGGTTTCTTGCCCTCCAAGTCCATTGGGGCGTTGGCCAAGGTGGGAGGAAAGAAATCTCATTATTTCCTTCCCCACCGATTGTTATCCCCCTTTTTAGGGATCTTGATCTTATCCCTTCGGGATATGATCTTATTCCTTCTAAGGGGGGATCTTGGTGCGCCTTGACCAGGGGTGTGGGGCCTTGCCCCCACTACCCACGTCCATGTGGGTCCCCCCATGCAGGTGGGCCCCACTCCGGAACCTTCTAGAACCTTCCCGGTACAATACCGAAAAATCCCGAACATTTTCCGGTGGCCAAAATAGGACTTCCCATATATAAATCTTTACCTCCGGACCATTCCGGAACTCCTCGTGACGTCCGGGATCTCATCCGGGACTCCGAACAACATTCAGTAACCACATACAAACTTCCTTTATAACCCTAGCGTCATCGAACCTTAAGTGTGTAGACCCTACGGGTTCGGGAGACATGTAGACATGACCGAGACGTTCTCCGGTCAATAACCAACAGCGGGATCTGGATACCCATGATGGCTCCCACATGTTCCACGATGATCTCATCGGATGAACCACGATGTCAAGGACTTAATCAATCCCGTATTCAATTCCCTTTGTCTATCGGTATGTTACTTGCCCGAGATTCGATCGTCGGTATCCAATACCTTGTTCAATCTCGTTACCGGCAAGTCACTTTACTTGTTCTGTAACACATCATCCCGTGATCAACTCCTTGGTCACATTGCGCATATGATGATGTCCTACCGAGTGGACCCAGAGATACCTCTCCGTTTACACGGAGTGACAAATCCCAGTCTCGATCCGCATAAAACAATAGATACTTTCGGAGATACCTGTAGTGCACCTTTATAGTCACCCAGTTACGTTGTGACGTTTGATACACCCAAAGCACTCCTACGGTATCCAGGAGTTACACGCTCTCATGGTCGAAGGAAGAGATACTTGACATTGGCAAAGCTCTAGCAAATGAACTACACGATCTTTTGTGCTAGTCTTAGGATTGGGTCTTGTCCATCACATCATTCTCCTAATGATGTGATCCCGTTATCAACGACATCCAATGTCCATAGCCAGGAAACCATGACTATCTGTTGATCACAATGAGCTAGTCAACTAGAGGCTCACTAGGGACATATTGTGGTCTATGTATTCACACATGTATTACGATTTCCGGATAATACAGTTATAGCATGAATAAAAGACAATTATCATGAACAAGGAAATATAATAATAATACTTTTATTATTGCCTCTAGGGCATATTTCCAACAGTCTCCCACTTGCACTAGAGTCAATAATCTAGTTCACATCGCCATGTGATTAACACTCACAGGTCACATCGCCATGTGACTAATACCCAAGAGTTTACTAGAGTCAGTAGTCTAGTTCACATCACTATGTGATTAACACTCAATGAGTTTTATGTTTGATCATGTTGCTTGTGAGAGAGGTTTTAGTCAACGGGTCTGAACCTTTCAGATCCGTGTGTGCTTTACAAATCTCTATGTCATATCCTAGATGCAGCTACCACGCTCTATTTGGAGCTATTCCAAACAACTGTTCTACTTGGAGCTATTCTAAATTATTGCTCCATTATATGTATCCGGTCTCTCTACTCAGAGCTATCCGGATAGGTGTCAAGCTTGCATCGTCGTAACCTTTACGACGAACTCTTTTACCACCTCCATAATCGAGAAAATTCCTTAGTCCACTAGTTATTAAGGATAACTTTGACCGCTGTCCTGTGAGCCATTCTTGGATCACTCTTGTACCCCTTGACTGACTCATGGCAAGGCACACTTCAGGTGCGGTACACAGCATAGCATACTGAAGAGCCTACGTCTTAAGCATAGGGGACGACCTTCGTCCTTTCTCTCTATTCTGCCGTTGTCGAGCTTTAAGTCTTAACTTCATACCTTACAACTCAGGCAAGAACTCCTTCTTTGACTGGTCCATCTTGAACACCTTCAAGATCATGTCAAGGTATGTGCTCATTTGAAAGTATTATTAAGCATTTTGATCTATCCTTATAGATCTTGATGCTCAATGTTCAAGTAGCTTAATCCAGGCTTTCCATTGAAAAACACTTTCAAAATAACCCTATATGCTTTCCAGAAATTCTACGTCATTTCTGATCAACAATATGTCAACAACATGTACTCATCAGAAATTCTATAGTGCTCCCACTCACTTCTTTGGAAATACAAGTTTCTCATAAACTTTGTACAAACCCAAAATTTTTGATCATCATCAAAGCATACATTCCAACTCCGAGATGCTCACTCCAGTCCTTAGAAGGATTGCTGGAGCTTTGCATACTTATTAGCATCTTTCGGGATTGACAAAACCTTCCGGTTGTATCACATACAACCTTTCCTCATTAAAATCGTCGAGGAAACAATATTTTGACATCCTATCTGCAAGATTTCATAAATAATGCAGTAATCGCTAATATAATTCCAACAGACTCTTAGCATCGCTACGAGTGAGAAAATCTCATCGTAGTCAACTCCTTGAACTTGTCGGAAAACATCTTAACGACAAGTCGAGCTTTCTTAATGGTGACATTTACCATCATTGTCCGTCTTCCTTTTGAAATCCATCTGTACTCATTAGCCTTACGACCATCGAGCCGTTCTGCCAAAGTCTACACTTTGTTTTCATACATGGATCCTCTCTCGGATTTTATGGCCTCAAGCCATTTATCGGAATCCGGGTCCACCATCGCTTCTCCATAGCTCGTAGGTTCATTGTTGTCTAGCAACATGACCTTCAAGACAGGATTATGTACCACTCTGAAGTAGTACGCATCCTTGTCATCCTACGAGGTTTGGGAGTGACTTGATCCGAAGTTTCATGATCAATATCATAAGCTTCCACTTCAATTGGTGTAGGTGCCACAGGAACAACTCCCTGTGCCCTGTCACACACTAGTTGAAGAGACGGTTCAATAACCTCATCAAGTCTCCACCATCCTCCCACTCAATTCTTTCGAGAGAAACTTTTCCTCGAGAAAGGACCCGATTCTAGAAACAATCCATATTGCTTTCGGATCTGAATTAGGAGGTATACCCAACTGTTTTGGGTTTCCTATGAAGATGCATTTTATCCGCTTTGGGTTTGAGCTTATCAACCTGAAACTTTTTCATATAAGTGTCGCAGCCCCAAACTTTTAAGAAACGACAACGTAGGTTTCTCTAAACCATAATTCATACGGTGTCATCTCATCGGAATTACGTGGTGCCCTATTTAAAGTGAAATGTGGTTGTCTCTAATGCCTAACCCATGAACGATAGTGGTAATTCGATAAGAGACATCATGGTACGCACCATATCCAATAGGGTGCAACTATGATGTTCGGACACACCATCACATTATGGTGTTCCAGGCGGTATTAATTGCGAAACAATTTCCACAATGTCTTAATTGTGTGCCAAAACTCGTAACTCAGATATTCATCTCTATGATCATATCATAGACATTTTATCCTCTTGTCACAATGATCTGCTACTTCACTCTGAAATTACTTGAACCATTCAATAATTCAGACTTGTGTTTCATCAAGTAAATATACTCAACATTTACTCGAATCATCTGTGAAGTAAGAACATAATGATATTCACTGCATGCCTCAGCACTCATTCGACTGCACACATCAAAATGTGTTACTTCCAACAAGTTGCTATCTTGTTCCATCTTACTGAAAATGAGGCTTTTCAGTCATCTTGCCCATGTGGTATGATTTGCATATCTCAAGTGATTCAAAATCAAGTGAGTCCGAACGATCCATTTGCATGGAGTTTCTTCATCCATATACACCAATAGACATGGTTCGCATGTCTCAAACTTTTCAAAAACGAGTGAGTCCAAAGATCCATCAACATGGAGCTTCTTCATGCGTTTTATACCATTATGACTTACATGGCAGTGCCACAAGTAAGTGGTACTATCATTACTATCTTATATCTTTTGGCATGAAAATGTGTATCACTACGACCGAGATTCAATAAACCATTCCTTTAGGTGCAAGACCATTGAAGGTATTATTCAAAAATAGAGTAACCATTATTCTCCTTAAATGAATAACCGTATTGCAATAGACATAATCCAATCATGTCTATGCTCAACGCAAACACCAATCTCGGTGGTAGAGGGAGCGTGCGATGCTTGATCATATCAACCTTGGAAACACTTCCAACATATATCGTCAGCTCACCTTTAGCTAGTCTCCGTTTATTCCGTAGCTTTTATTTCGAGTTACTAACACTTAGCAACCGAACCGGTATCCAATACCCTGGTGCTACTAGGAGTACTAGTAAAGTACACATTAACATAATGTATATCCAATATACTTCTATCGACCTTGCCAGCCTTCTCATCTACCAAGTATCTAGGCTAATGCTGCTCCAGTGGTTGTTCCCCTTATTACAGAAGCACTTAGTCTCGGGTTTGGGTTCAACCTTGGGTTTCTTCACTAGAGCAGCAGCTGAATTGCCGTTTCATGAAGTATCCCTTTGTTCCCTTGCCCTTCTTGAAACTAGTGGTTTCACCAACCATCAACAATTGATGCTCCTTCTTGATTTCTACTTTCGCGGTGTCAAACATCATGAATATTTCAAGGATCATCATATCTATCCCTGATATGTTATAGTTAATCACGAAGCTCTAGCAGCTTGGTGGCAATGACTTTGGGGAAACATCACTATCTCATCTGGAGGATCAACTCCCACTCGATTCAAGTGATTGTTGTGCTCAGACAATCTGAGCACAAGCTCAACGATTGAGCTTTTCTCCCTTAGTTTGCAGGCTAAGAAAATCGTCGGAGGTCTTATACCTCTTGACGTGGGCACGAGCCTGAAATCCCAATTTCAGCCCTCGAAACATCTCATATGTTCCACGACGTTTCGAAAACATCTTTGGTGCCTCTACTTAAACCATTTAATTGAACTATCACGTAGTTATCAAAACGTGTATGTCCGATGTTCGCAACATCGACAAACAACGTTGGGGTTCAGCACACTGAACGGTGCATTAAGGACATAAGCTTTCTACTGATCGCATAATCGCTATTATCAACTTTCAACTATATTTTCTCTAGGAACATATCTAAACAGTGGAACTAAAGCGCGAGCTTACGACATAATTTGCAAAAGGTCTTTTGACTATGTTCAGGATAATTAAGTTCATCTTATGAACTCCCACTCAGATAGACATCCCTCTGGTCATCTAAGTGATTACATGATCCGAGTCAACTAGGCCGTGTCCGATCATCACGTGAGACGGACTAGTCATCATTGGTGAACATCTTCATGTTGATCGTATCTACTATACGACTCATGCTCGACCTTTCGGTCTCCGTGTTCCGAGGCCATGTCTGTACATGCTAGGCTCGTCAAGTTAACCCTAAGTGTTTTCGCTGTGTAAAACTGTCTTACACCCATTGTATGTGAACGTAAGAATCCATCACACCCGATCATCACGTGGTGCTTAGAAGCGACGAACTGTAGCAACGGTGCACAGTTAGGGGAGAACACTTCTTGAAATTGTTGTAAGGGATCATCTTATTTACTACCGTCGTCCTAAGCAAACAAGATGCATAAACATGATAAACATCACATGCAATCAAATAGTGACATGATATGGCCAATATCATTTTGCTCCTTTTGATCTTCATCTTCGGGGCTCCATGATCATCATCGTCACCGGCACGACACCATGATCTCCATCATCATGATCTCCATCATCGTGTCTTCATGAAGTTGTCACGCCAACGACTACTTCTACTTCTATGACTAACGCGTTGAGCAATAAAGTAAAGTAGTTTACATGGCGTTCTTCAATGACACGCATGTCATACAATAAATAAAGACAACTCCTATGGCTCCTGCCGGTTGTCATACTCATCGACATGCAAGTCGTGAATCCTATTACAAGAACATGATCAATCTCATACATCACATATCATTCATCACATTCTTCTTGGCCATATCACATCACATAGCATACCCTGCAAAAACAAGTTAGACGTCCTCTAATTGTTGTTGCATGTTTTACGTGGCTGCTATGGGTTTCTAGCAAGAACGTTTCTTACCTACGCAAGACCACAACGTGATATGCCAATTGCTATTTACCCTTCATAAGGACCCTTTTCATCGAATCCGTTCCGACTAAAGTGGGAGAGACTGGCACCCGCTAGCCACCTTATGCACCAAGTGCATGTCAATCGGTGGAACCTGTCTCACGTAAGAGTACGTGTAAGGTTGGTCCGGGCCGCTTCATCCCACAATACCGTCGAAACAAGATTGGACTAGTAACGGTAAGCATATTGAACAACATCAACGCCCACAACTACTTTGGGTTCTACTCGTGCAAAGAATCTACGCAATAGACCTAGCTCATGATGCCACTGTTGGGGAACGTAGCAGAAATTCAAAATTTTCCTATGTGTCACCAAGATCTATCTATGGAGAGACCAGCAACGAGTAGAAAGAGAGTGCATCTACATACCCTTGTAGATCGCTAAGCGGAAGCGTTCAAGTGAACGGGGTAGATGGAGTCGTACTCGTCGTGATTCAAATCACCGATGATCAAGTGCCGAACGCACGGCACCTCCGCGTTCAACACACATACAGCCCGGTGACGTCTCCCAAGCCTTGATCCAGCAAGGAGAGAGGGAGAGGTTGAGGAAGACTCCATCCAGCAGCAGCACAATGGCGTGGTGGTGGTGGAGGAGCGTGGCAATCCTGCAGGGCTTCGCCAAGCACCGCGGGAGAGGAGGAGTACTTGTGAGAGGGGGAGGGCTGCACCAGAACTTCGTCTATAGCTCCCATGTGCCTCCCCACTATATATAGGGGTGGAGGGGCTGGTTTCTTGCCCTCCAAGTCCATTGGGGCGTTGGCCAAGGTGGGAGGAAAGAAATCTCATTATTTCCTTCCCCACCGATTGTTATCCCCCCTTTTTAGGGATCTTGATCTTATCCCTCCGGGATATGATCTTATTCCTTCTAAGGGGGGATCTTGGTGCGCCTTGACCAGGGGTGTGGGGCCTTGCCCCCACTACCCACGTCCATGTGGGTCCCCCCATGCAGGTGGGCCCCACTCCGGAACCTTCTAGAACCTTCCCGGTACAATACCGAAAAATCCCAAACATTTTCCAGTGGCCAAAATAGGACTTCCCATATATAAATCTTTACCTCCGGACCATTCCGGAACTCCTCGTGACGTCCGGGATCTCATCCGGGACTCCGAACAACATTCGGTAACCACATACAAACTTCCTTTATAACCCTAGCATCATCGAACCTTAAGTGTGTAGACCCTACGGGTTCGGGAGACATGTAGACATGACCGAGACGTTCTCCGGTCAATAACCAACAGCGGGATCTGGATACCCATGATGGCTCCCACATGTTCCACGATGATCTCATCGGATGAACCACGATGTCAAGGACTTAATCAATCCCGTATTCAATTCCCTTTGTCTATCGGTATGTTACTTGCCCGAGATTCGATCGTCGGTATCCAATACCTTGTTCAATCTCGTTACCGGCAAGTCACTTTACTCGTTCCGTAACACATCATCCCGTGATCAACTCCTTGGTCACATTGCGCATATGATGATGTCCTACCGAGTGGGCCCAGAGATACCTCTCCGTTTACACGGAGTGACAAATCCCAGTCTCGATCCGCATAAAACAATAGATACTTTCGGAGATACCTGTAGTGCACCTTTATAGTCACCCAGTTACGTTGTGACATTTGATACACCCAAAGCACTCCTACGGTATCCAGGAGTTACACGCTCTCATGGTCGAAGGAAGAGATACTTGACATTGGCAAAGCTCTAGCAAATGAACTACACGATCTTTTGTGCTAGTCTTAGGATTGGGTTGTCCATCACATCATTCTCCTAATGATGTGATCCCGTTATCAATGACATCCAATGTCCATAGCCAGGAAACCATGACTATCTGTTGATCACAACGAGCTAGTCAACTAGAGGCTCACTAGAGACATATTGTGGTCTATGTATTCACACGTGTATTACGATTTCCGGATAATACAGTTATAGCATGAATAAAAGACAATTATCATGAACAAGGAAATATAATAATAATACTTTTATTATTGCCTCTAGGGCATATTTCCAACAAAAACAAGTCCAGCAAAGCCGCCCGATGTGCCGACATCCTGATGGGAGCTGCACATATCTCGTTCTCAGGGCAACACCGGATAGGTCAAGCTACGAGTAAAACCAGCCCTCAAGTTTCCTCGAGGTGGCCCCACAGGCTGCCCATTTCGGACCAACACTTAGACAAGCACTGGCCCGGGGAGTTAAAATAAAGATGACCCTTGGGCTGGCCTAACCCAAGGGAAAAAGAGGCTAGGTGGCGAATGGTAAAACCAAGGTTGGGCCTTGCTGGAGGAGTTTTATTCAAAGCGAACTGTCAAGGGGTTCCCATTATAACCCAACCGCGTAAGGAACGCAAAATCCGGGAACATAACACCGATATGACAGAAAACTAGGGCGGCAAGAGTGGAACAAAACACCAGGAATAAGGCCGAGCCTTCCACCCTTTACCAAGTATATAGATGCATTAATTAAATAAGATATATTGTGATATCCCAACAAGTAAACATGTTCCAACAAGGAACAACATCTCCATGTTCCAACAAGGAACAAACTTCAATCTTCACCTGCAACTAACAACGCTATAAGTGGGGATGAGCAAAGCAGTAACATAGCCAAACAACGTTTTGCTAGGACAAGGTGGGTTAGAGGCTTGGTTCAACAATATAGGAGGCATGATAAGCAAGTGGTAGGTATCGCAGCATAGGCATAGAAAAAGAGCGAGCAACTAGCAAGCAAAGATAGAAGTGATTTCGAGGGTATGGTCATCTTGCCTGAAATCCTGCAAGGAAGAAGAACGAGTCCATGAAGGAGACAAACGGACGTAGTCGAATGAATCCTCACAACACGATGTTATCGGAACCAACTCGAAGAAGCAAACACCGGAAAGAAGCACACAATATAGTAAACAACCCTCACATAATCATGGCATGATGCACAAACAAGTATGACGCATGTCCGGATTAAAGAGGCATGGCATGGCAAGGTGCACAAGCAATCCTACAAATTAAGTGGAGCTTAATATGCAACTCCGTTGCATATTGACCGAACACCACATCAATTATTTAGTTCACTCTTGGTTAGGTACTCCACAATATTAAATGTTGGTTAACATGGCAAGAGGTGAAGCATAACAAAACTATACCATCTAAACAATTTAAATGGGGTCGGATATAACAAACAACAAATCCGGTAAATCCCCATATGCATTTAGCAAATTGATGGAAACAACAAATATAATCATTTTAAATGTTGTTATTATGATGCGAATGACATATGCAAGTTTTAAGCAATTTTATGAAAATGTTGACATGAGCATGTTATGAAGCATTTGTCACCGTGGTGGAATAAAGGGGTGCCACGGCAACGAATCCGAAAATGATGCCACGGCAACATATCGGTTCCGGTAGCTCATGGAGATACCGGTGCAAAAGGAAGCGTGCGGATGTGTGAAACATGCTAGAGATGGTGGGGTGCTCCCGACTACCGGGTTCCCACGGGTTAGTGGCATGGAAATGAGTGACAATTCAGACACGGTGCAAACACAAGCATCTCATACATCACACAACATTCGTTCACGGGCGTCGTCTCGGGTTATACCTTCAAAGCGTGCAAACGGGACGGTTCGAGTTCGTCGAGGGAAGTAGTCATTCCGCGATGGTAGAAGAAGTAGTGGTACAATTGGTCCTCGCCGGTAGTGGTACACGTTTGTTTTAAAGAGGTACTTGACGCATCCGAGGTTTCCGAAGGCGACGGTAGTGGAACTTGGTGAATCCGAGTTTCTCGGAGGTCGTCGTCGAACTTGGTCAAATACACGATGTGGGTAGACGTTCACTCAACGTCTTCGGCGATGGTAGTTGTACACGGGTCTTCGGCCACGGAAGTAGTTGTACACGTTTTCGTAGAGGTTCGGGGTCAACGACACGGAACTTGACGTCCATGAGGTCTTCGAGGGTCGACGGTAGTGGTACTCGGTCGTTTCGAAGAGGTACTTGGGGTCTTCGAACTTGCCGGTCTCGTTCACTTGATGGCGGTGGACGAACTTGACGGTCCCCATCGTCCTGGTACTTGGCGTTATTCCCTATTTGGGGGTCGAGCTTGACGTGTCGGCCTTCGATGGAGGCAGGAGCGGGGTTTGACGGTGGAGCTCGGGAGCAAACCCCAACACAGAAGACCACAGGAGCTCGAGGCCGCAGGGTCACGTGCAGGAAGCAGAGCAGGGTCGAGCGGCGCTGGAAACGAACCCGAAAAAGGAGAAGGGCGGGCAGAGCTTGCCGGGGGCGACGTGCGGGTGCAGAGGCGGCCATGGCTGGCGAAACAGCGAGGGGGAGGCAGATGGCGTCGGAGCAGGAACGTGGTGCGGCGACGGCAGAGGCACGATGTTGGTCGTGGTCGCCGGCGCGATGATACAACACGGACGCCGCGGCAGGGAGGCGGCGAGCTTGAAGCCGAACGGAGGGAGGAGGAGGCGCGGGCACGAGGAGGTGAAGGAGAGGGCGGTGAGGCCGAAGGAACTGGCAGGGCTCGCCGGCGGTGGCGCCATGGAGAAGGTCACCGGCAGGGGCGGCGTCGGGCATGCAGGGCTCCTGGCATGAGGAGCAGCTCCGCTCCGGTGGCGAGGGAGCCCTGGCCTGGACGGCGTCAAGAGGCGCGAGGGAAACGGGGGGGAGAGAGGTGGATCGGGAAAGGGGTTGGCGCTGCCCTCTCCCTGTGTGACGGCACTCGGGAGGGATAAGACGAACGAGGGGAGAGTGAGGAGGAGCGATGGTGCGGGCTAGGGTTAGGATGCTTAGGTGGGCTTTGGCCTTGGAGCCGGCGCAGGAGTTGACCTTGGGAGGCCGGCGGCTGGTTGGGCCTAGGGATGGACCCTAGAGGCCGGCCTGCTGGTCTCTCTCCTCTCTCTGCTATTTCCTTTCTTTTAAATAACAGAAAAAAAGAAAGGAAAAGAGAGAAGAGAAGGTTAGAGTAAGAATTTGGGCATGCGAATAATATTCCCGGACTAGCAAAATGCGCATGTTCCAAGAAAAATCGAGTGGGCATTTTTAAAGTTTTAAATTAAAACTCATTCGATTTAAAATCAAATGGTGTGAAAAGGAAGTGAGGGTTAGGAAAGTCCAAAAAATGTTCGGATTTTTTTTGGAGCTCCGGAAAATGACGAAAGAATTTATGGGCAAAGTTTGGAGACCAAGAATTGAGATAATAAAGGCATGGGATATTTGCAAGTGTGTTATGGTTAATTCCAAATAAATGGAATAATTACTATAGCTCTCTAAATATCGAGAGGATATGTTGTAAAGAGAATCACCATGTGAATTCCCTCGGTTTAAATGGATCGAAGATCCATACAGTTTATTTAGTTGAGTTAAGAAAAGAAATGACATGATGGCATGATGACATGATGCAATGCACACGATGCAAAGATGAATGCAACAGACAAAACAAAACACACAACGAAACCCGGAAACATGGAAGGCATCTGAAGCTCCGGTCTTGCGGCGTTACAGGGGGCTCGCCGGAGTTAAGGAAGAACCACCCGCAGCGGGGACGGGGGCTCGCCGGAGAGGTACCCCACTATCTATCTTAGGGTTCAGGGTGGGGGCGGGGGGCCTAGTGGGCTGGCCGGGGCGGCAGTGGCGAGTTGTTTCGGGGCGGCGAGGCGGCGCTGGGGCCGTGGTTCGGCCGGTGGTGGCTGGCGGCTCAAGGGGGTGCAGGTTGAAGATGAACTGCAGGCCCTCCCTAAACTACATGTCAAGTGCCTCTCTGCTACCATTGCGTTCAGTTTCGACAGTAGCATTCAGATTCCACAGAAAATTTCAGTTTCGACAGTTAAGTTCAGAGTCAACAGTTTTTACCTCATCTGTTGTAGTCAGGTGGTTTTTGGTGATGTTAATTTTACATCCATTTTACATCATCTATTGGAGATGCTATTAGAATCCCACTTGAGATCGACGATGTTTGTCTTGTGCTGCTTCAGCCTTGTCGTCTTACGGCTCATCGAAGGTGCTCCAACGACAGAACGATCCATCACAACAGAGCAGTGCCCTAGACACCGTCTACATCGCCCTCAGATCTTCCTCCACACCTCCGACAGCCACCTCTGCCTCAACTGCTTTAGCGACCAACCCAATGATGCTGAGGTTGACACGGCTACGACAAAGAGGTTGTACACTTATTACATCACTTATTACTATACATTCATGTCGATCCATTAGGGCTATTTTGGTTCAACGGAAAAACATCGATCCACTGGTTGTTACCATCACTCTAAATTTCTGCATGCTCTCCTTACATAATCTCACCATATTTTTTCGTATGCATGTCAGGTATTGTACACAGTCATGCTGAACATGTAGAGAAAAAGAGAAGAGTTTTGTGCGGCAATACAATGTCATGCAGACATCGCTCCATGGTGGGTTCAATGGCAAACCCTCCCCACCCCTCTCCAGATTGTAATCCAGAGGAAGATATCTGTTCTGAGGCGGATTCGGACGCCGCTGACCACTCCTATTTACCCCCCAAGGTGTTTGCTCTACCTTGGCATGATGATGTTAGTCATATCATGCATATGTTGCCTTGCAGTGCCTACTTTTGACATCATATATGTTATCTGCTTAGTTTAGACATGTTCTGTAATGCCACCTGCTTAGTTTCTATATCATATATGGGAAATATGCAGTCTCATGTCTTTTAGCCAGCCATAATATAAGTGAAATGTGCAATGCCATCCTGTTTAACCAGACATCATATATTTGAATGATATCTTGCCCATCCTTTTCTTCAGTACATTTCCATTTTTCGACAATGTTTGTACATTAAACTACTCTTCCTGTGAATCAGCCCTTTGGGTGGGAGATGGAAAAATCTGGAGTGAAAACAAGGCCTTCAGAGCAGACAGTGCTACCTGTCGAAGCAGATCTCTTGTTGGGTCCCGATAGCTCCTCATAGATGGATTCAGAGACAGATGACCAGTCCTATTCCCCCACTGAGGTGTATGCTCTAACTTGGCACGGTTATACTGCTCATATCATGCATACGGTGTCTTGCATTGCATAGTTTAGACATCATATACACAATATTCAACACCATGTTCTTAGTTCAGACATCATATCGAATGCCCTCTCTTTAGCATATAGATCACATATGTGAATTAAATGATGCGATCCTGATTACTTAGATAACATGTAGGTGAATTATGCCATGCGATCCTGTTTAGTTATTCATCATATCTTTGAATTATGTTATGCTATGCTATCCAGTTTAGATAGACATCATATATGTGAAATTATGTCATGCTATCCATTTTAGTTAAACAATATACATGTCAACTATTTCATGCCCTCTTTTTTCCACACTATCTATTGCATCTGTCTCTCATACAATGTCTGTACATTCAACTATGTTTCCTGTTTATCAGCCATTTGAATTGGAGCGGGTGATGCCAGTATCTAGAGGACTAAAAACACGGTCTTCAAATAAAACAGTGCTACCTCTTGGTGGAGATAGCACCCCGGTTGTACATGCACAAGAACCAGCCCTACCACACATAACCCAAACTCTCGCAGATTGTACCCCTACTACGATGGACAGAGAACCAGCTTCACCCAACCTAACCCCAACCCCAGCTGATAGTAACCCAGTTCTTGTTGACACAGCACCATCTCCACCACAGAGCTCCCAAACAAGAGTAGTTAGTAAGGCAGCTCCAGTGCCCAAAGGGCCAGTACTATCACGGCGAACCCCAACTCCACCAGTTAGTACGCCTATTCCTGTGGAGGAAGCACAACCAGCTAGTCGTAGTTTAGCATCTATCGCATTTGATGTTGTTAAATCATATGTGCGTATCTTCCCATCTTGGAAATATTATACTGAAGATGAAGGAATATTCCAGTTGTAGGTGTTTTTCCAGGAGTTATGTGTAAGTAATGTTATTCATGCCAATTACTTTGCTTCGTCCCATACATCCTACCTCCATGATGGTTATAATACAGCAAATTTTCTCATTTTTCTCTATAGAGAAGGACCAATTTAGAAACTCAGGATGAGGTAACCTGTGCTAATACCTATGCTATCTTCAAGAATGCTTGGTGGCAGTATCGGAATTACCTGAAGAAAATGTACTTCACCGGCAAAGAAACTCATCAAATTCCCTTACGTTCTCCTGAGACACATTTACTGGACGATGACTGGGAACACCTTGTTCTGTACTGGTCCCGAACCAAGAATGTGGTAAGGTCTATGAGCTCATTTTCTATTTTTAAGTGTTATATTCTTGCGTCTTACTGTACTCTGTTCATGTAGAACAAGTGCCTAAACCTGAAGAACAACTATTCTAATTTAAGATTCCATTGCTACCATAGGACATAGATATATGTTTGTTTGATGCTTTTATTATGTACTAGTACTTGGCAACAGAAGACTTGGTAGTTTAATCCTGTCCACCTTACTAATGAACCGTTTCACCGAAATGAGTTTCATATACTAGTACATGCTAAACTTGTTATGTGTCTGCTTGTTTCTTCTTTTACAATGCTGACAGAATATTGGGGAAGAGTGCCTTATTAAGCAATGGTAAAGGAAGTAATGCAGATAAGGTTCAGGATAGTGACACATCCTGTCTTGGTTTAGTGTTGGAGTTACTGGCCACTACCGCTTGCAGAAGCTATTCAAACTCACTGTCTAAATCAGTTCGGTTTCTTGAGTCTCAACTACAAGCTGAAAGACATCGATCAGCTGTGCTGCGACAAGAAGCGGAAGGACTGCGGAAGTCCCTGGAGCATTCAGATGCATACTTTCTGGTGCAACAGTAAGCGTTGGAGGATTTTGGCGCCAAACAGGACAAAGCTAATCAGCTTGCTAAGCTTATTGCCAGCATGGTGGATACCTAGGATAACGTTTCTTGAGCTCTTCTGAAGTTGTTTCAGTTATGCTCTTGTTTTGCTGCCACGTTTATTTGCACTGGTGGCCAATTTTGACGGCCAGTGTATATGATATGCTGCTTTGTTCCCTATATTTGCACTGGTGGCAAACTTTGATGCCCAGTGGATGTAATATGTGTAATAGCCGTGATAGCCTAGCATTAGTTACTTGCTTATTTATTTCCTTGTTGTCTTGTTTATTTGTTTGCTTGTAGTCATTACAGTTCTTTTTCCGCGGTTAACTAGTGGTTGCAATAACCTATTTTTTAAAACTAGGCCACAATAACCATGGGCTAATATTTACTGTAGTGACACTGGGCCTCCTACGGGCTGTAGAAACAGTGGGCCTTCTACGGGCCGTAGAAACAATAGGCCTTCTATGGGCCGTAGAAACAATGGGCCTTCTACGGGTCGTATCATCAATGGGCCTTATACGGGCCGTATGATCGATTGGCCAAACATGGGCCAATAACATGCCGCATTATGGCCGTAAACGGGCTAGAGTTGGAATCGTCCGTTCATGGGCCGACCGTAACGGGCCCTCGTTAATAGGTCGTATTTGATGACGCTATGAAAACGGCCCAACGTATTAACGGACCACAAACGGGCCGACTGTAACCACGGGCTGAATTTGGCCCACAAGCAGAAAATGACAGTAACGGGCCGTAAGTAAATGAATGCTGGAAATGAGCCCAAGAATAAATGGGCTCTGAGAAGGCCGAAAGATAACATGGGCTGGAAACGGTCCAACGGAATAACGGGCCGTTAATGGGTATAAAGTGCTACACTGTTCATTACGGGCCAGTTTCACCACGGGCCATTAATGGGTGTAAAGTGATACACTGTTCATTACGGGCCAGTTTCACCACGGGCCGTTAATAGGCCAAGAGTTACATAGGCCCTCATATGGGCCGAAAGACGTCATGGGCCATACATGGGCCAGAAGTGAAAACGGGCTGGAATCATATTGGATGGCCCAGATGACGCTACTGGGCCTAATTCGGATAGGGCGTAACAGGCCTTGGGTTAGCGGGCTGTAAATGGGCTATATGCGAACAGGCCGTTAACAGGCTTTACATGGGCCGGCCCGCCACCTTTTGACCAAGTCAAACGGGCCGGCCTTTTCACAGGAATGGGCCTCTGTTGGGCCGTGCCACGTGTCGACGTATCATAGGCACCTATCTGACCCACTAACGAGCTGACACGTGTTTCGTCCAGCCAATAAGAATTTTACACGTGGAAATTCCCATTGGTCGGGGCTGTTAATGGGTTATCGGATCCAAAACCCGACCCGATAGCTTAACGGTGTTCCGTTACGGTGGATGCCACGTGTCTGCCACCCTTGACGAAAGCACTTCTGTGACGCGCGATTTATCATCATGGAAGTGGACACTTCCGTGATGATAATTTTGGTAATGTCATGGAACACTTCTACGACAACACAGGTATGACTATCTTGATTCTGTCATAAATTTGTCATGGATGTACATGCATGACAAAAAAGCGACCTACTGTGACAAACACGTATCATCACGGAAGTGTATTTTTTTGTAGTGAAGGATCGGCGGCTCAACCAACTATTTCTTCAAGGCTTCAAACGCCTGATCAGCAGCCTCGCTCCAGACAAAGTGATCTGTTGTCTTCATCATCTCATATAAAGGGATAGCCTTTTCACCCAACCGGCTTATGAACCGGCTTAAGGCCGCAATACGACCCGCTAGACGCTGAACATCATTAATACACACCGGTTTAGCCAGTGAAGTGATAGCCTTTATTTTCTCCGGGTTAGCTTCAATACCCCGTTCAGAAACCAGAAAGCCTAAGAGCTTGCCTGCTGGTACACCAAAGATACACTTGTCCGGGTTAAGCATCATCTTGTAGACTCGGAGATTGTCAAAGGTCTCTTTCAAATCATCTATCAAGGTCTCTTTATTTCTTGATTTCACTACAATGTCATCCACATAGGCATGAACATTACGCCCAATTTGATCATGAAGGCAATTTTGCACACACCGCTGGTAAGTCGCTTGGGCACTCTTGAGCCCAAAAGGCATAGACACATAACAGAAGGCTCCAAATGGAGTGATGAAAGTTGTCTTCTCCTAGTCCTTAACTACCATCTTAATCTGATGATAACCAGAGTAAGCATCCAAAAAGCTGAGATGCTCACAACTCGCCGTAGCATCAATGATCTGATCAATATGGGGGAGAGCAAAAGGATCAGCCAGACAAGCTTTGTTTAAGTCTGTGTAATCCACACACATATGCCAAGTACCGTTTTTATGAAGTACCAACACCGGGTTAGCCAACCACATAGGATGAAAAACTTCAACAATAAACCCAGCCGCCAAAAGCTGGGCCACTTCTTTACCAATGGCCTTGCGCCTCTCTTCATTGAAACGGCGAAGGAATTGCTTGACCGGTTTAAACTTTGGATCAATATTGAGAGTGTGCTCCGCGAGTTCCCTTGGTACACCTAGCATGTCTGAAGGTTTCCATGCAAAGATGTCCCAGTTCTCACGAATGAACTTGATGAGCGCGCTTTCCTATTTCTGATCCAGATTAGCACTGATACTGAACTGCTTGGATGAATCGCCAGGAACAAAGTCAACTAGCTTAGTGTCATTGGCTGATTTAAATTTCAACAGGGGGTCATGCTCTATGGTTGGCTTCTTCAAAGATGTCCTATCCGTCGGGTCAACATTATCTTTATAAAATTTCAACTCCTCTGTTGCATAGACAGATTCAGCATAAGTAGCATCACCTTCTTCGCACTCCAAGGCTATCTTCCGGCTTCCATTCAATGTAATGGTACCCTTGTGACCCAGCATCTTGAGCTGCAAATAAACATAACAAGGCCTTGCCATGAACTTAGCATAAGCCGGCCGCCCAAACAGAGCATGATAAGGTCTCTTGATTTTAACCACCTCAAAAGTCAACGTCTCTGATCTGGAATCATGATCATCACCAAAAGCCACTTCCAAAGATATCTTTCCCACTGGATACGCTGACTTACCAGGCACCATGCCATAAAAAACTGTGTTCGACGGCTTAAGATCTTTGTCAGTCAAGCTCATGCGACAAAATGTTTCACAGTAAAGAATGTTGATGCTACTGCCCCATCCATGAGTACCTTAGTAAATCTGTTTCCTCCAACCCGAGGCACCACCACCAGAGCTAAGTGGCCCGGATTATCAACCCGGGGCGGGTGATCCTCACGACTCGAAAGAATAGGATGTTCAGACCATTGCAAGTAACGAGGAATGGCCGTCTCAACTGCATTCACTGCCCTTTTATGGAGCTTTTGATCCCGCTTACGCAAACTCGTAGTGAAGACGTGGTACTACCCACTATTCAACTGCTTCGGGTTACTCTGTTAACCAGACTGCTGCTGCTGATTCCCTTGACCAGAATGTTGATTAAAACCACCTTGATTGCCTTGGCCCTGGAAGCCAGAGTTTGAACCGCCACCACCAAATCCAGGTCCGTGAGAGCCGGATCCTGAACCGCCACTCGGGCCATGATTGTTCTGGAAAAAATTGGAATTCCTATATTCCTTCATGATGAAGCAATCTTTCCACATATGAGTAGCCCTATTCTCATGCGTACCATGCTTTGGGCAAGGCTGGTTCATCATTGCATCAAGGTTAAATTTTGGTCCTCCAAATTGGGCTGGTTTTTGCTTGCGACGCTGATTATTATTCTGTGTATTGGTGTTAGCCACAAAGTCTAAATTACCATTAGCCTTGCGCTTACCATTGCCACCTTGACCTGCCGGGTTATGCTGCTGCCCTTTCGTATTGCTGATCTTCTTTCCCTTACCCGGCTTCTCATCATCAGACTCGGGGTCCTTGGTACTATCAGAGTCGGCATATTTGATGAGAGCCGCCGTTAGCTTCCCCATGTCGTTGCAGTGGTGTTTAAGCCGCCCTAGCTTCTGCTTAAGGTGGATGAAATGGCAATTTTTCTCTAACATCAAGACTGCTGAACCTGCATTGATACTATCCGACGAGTGTATGATAGCTGAGATTCGGCGCACCCAATGAGTTGTTAACTCGCCCTCACCTTGGACACAAGAATCCAAATCCAGGATTGACATAGGCTGCTTGCACATGTCTTTAAAATTTGGGATGAAACGGGCTTTTAACTCTGCCCATGATCTAATGAAGTTAACAGGTAGCCCCTTCAACCAAGTACGAGCCGGCCCATCCAACATCATGGTGAAATACTTAGCGCATGCAACATCGCTAACATCCAGCATCTCCATGGCAATCTCATTACTTTCAATCCAAGCTTCAGGGGGTTGATCTGCTGTGTAATTAGGCACTTTACGAGGACCCTTGAAATCCTTAGGCAAACACTCGTTACGCAGAGCCGGCACTAAACATGGCACACCCAAGGTTCTAGAGGTCACGCCTGCCTCCACCGAAGCTAATGGATAAACCAAAGATTGTTGTTGAGTCGCTAGCTGAGCTGCCAGCTCAGCCTCCCGACGTGCCCTGCCCTAATCCACCAAGGTCTGAGCATAAACACCACCGCGCGTCGGGTCATGCCCACAAGGCTGGTTACGAAGCTGTTCACTGCTCGAAATTGCTGGGGAGTCAATGTGCCTGCTATAACTCCGGCTTGGATGAGGGGTTGAGTGAATCCTTTCACGGATGTACGAATAAGCTGCCTGCTGATCCAACATCGTCTGAAGAAGCTCTCTAACCCTTCGTGTCTCAATCGCAGCTGGAGACTCGCCTTCAACTGGGAGAGCCGCCAATCATGCTGCCGCATCAATCATATTATCCAAAGGGTTAGAATAATGACCTGGCAGTGTTGGAACTTGCTGAGGCGGAGTAGCATTCAAACGGGGCAGATCCATCGTACGCGGCTGAACTGGCGCTCCGGTCATGGGCGGATCAACCGCCCGGTTCACCACCGGCGGGTCACTGGTCCCTGCCCCAGGTGTGTTGAATAGGTTTCTCGCATCATAACTGTGGATAGACGACTCTGGCGCCACCGCCTCATGATCTTGTTTGAAGCGTTTTGTGAAGGAAATATGCCCTAGAGGCAATAATGAAGTTGTTATTTATATTTCCTTATATCATGATAATTGTTTATAATTCATGCTAGAATTATATTAACCGGAAACTTAGTACATGTGTGAATACATAGACAAACAGAGTGTCACTAGTATGCCTCTACTTGACTAGCTCGTTGAATCAACGATGGTTAAGTTTCCTAGCCATAGACATGAGTTGTCATTTGATTAACGGGATCACATCATTAGAGAATGATGTGATTGACTTGACCCATTTCGTTAGCTTAGCACGATGATCGTTTAGTTTGTTGCTATTGCTTTCTCCATAACTTATACATGTTCCTATGACTATGAGATCATGCAACTCCCGAATAACGGAAGAACATTTTGTGTGCTACCAAACGTCACAACGTAACTGGGTGATTAGAAAGGTGCTCTACAGGTGTCTCCGATGGTGTTTGTTGAGTTGGCATAGATCGAGATTAGGATTTGTCACTCCGATTGTCGGAGAGGTATCTCTGGGCCCTCTCGGTAATGCACACCAATATAAGCCTTGCAAGCAATGTGACTAATGAGTCAGTTGCGGGATGATGCATCACGGAACGAGTAAAGAGACTTGCCGGTAACGAGATTGAACTAGGTATTGAGATACCGACGACCGAATCTCGGGCAAGTAACATACCAATGACAAAGGGAACAACGCATATTGTTATGCGGTTTGATCGATAAAGATCTTCGTAGAATATGTGGGAGACAATATGAACATCCAGGTTCTGCTATTGGTTATTGACAGGAGACGTGTCTCGGTCATGTCTACATAGTTCTCGAACCTGTCGGGTCCGCACGCTTAACATTCGGTGACAATCGGTATTATGAGTTTATGTGTTTTGATGAACCGAAGGTTGTTCGGACTCCCGGATGTGATCACGGGCATGATGAGGAGTCTCGCAATGGTCAAGACATAAATATCGATATACTGGAAGCCTATGTTTGGACATCGGAAAGGTTCCAAGTGAGTTCGGGCATATACCGGAGTATCGAGGGGTTACCGGAACCCCCCGGGGAGTATATGGGCCCTAATGGGCTTTAGTGGAGAGAGAGAGAGGCAGCCAGGGCAGGCCGCGCGCCCCCTCCCCATCTGGTCCAAATTGGACTAGGAAGGGGGCGGTGTCCCCCTTTCCTTCCTCCCTCTCCCCCTTCCTTCTCTCCTAGTCCAACTAGCGAAGGAGGGATCCTACTCCCGGAGGGAGTAGGACTCCTCCAGGGCGCGCCATAGAGGTCCGGCCCTCCCGCTCGTCCACTCGTTTATATACGGGGGAAGGGGGCACCCCATTGACACACAAGTTGATCATTGATCTCTTAGCCGTGTGCGGTGCCCCCCTCCACCATAATCCACCTCGGTCATATCGTAGCGGTACTTAGGTGAAGCCCTGTTCCGGTAGCATCATCATCACCGTCATCACGCCGTCGTGCTGATGAAGCTCTCCCTCGACACTCTGCTGGATCGTGAGTTCGTGGGACGTCACCGAGCCGAACATGTGCAGATCGCAGAGGTGCCATACTTTCGGTAGTAGGATCGGTCGATCATGAAAACGTACGACTACATCAACCGCGTTGTCATAACGCTTCCGCTTATGGTCTACGAGGGTGTGTAGACAACGCTCTCCCCTCTCGTAGCTATGCATCACCATGATCTTGCGTGTGCGTAGGAATTTTTGAAATTACTGCGTTCCCCAACAGTGACATCCGAGCCAGGTCTATGCGTAGATGTTATATGCACGAGTAGAACACAAAGGAGTTGTGGGCGTGGGTATATACATATTGCTTGCCGTCACTAGTTGTTTCTTGATTCGGCGGTATTGTTGGATGAAGCGGCCCAGACCGACATTACGCGTACGCTTACGCGAGACTGGTTCTACCGACGTGCTTAGCACACAGGTGGCTGGTGGGTGTCAGTTTCTCCAACTTTAGTTGAATTAGATTCAATGAACATGGTTCTTTCTGAAGATCAAAAATCAATCACTATACCGCGTTGTGGTTTTTGATGCGTAGGTAAGAACGGTTCTTGCTCAGCCCGTAGCAGCCTCGTAAAACATGCAACAACAAAGTATAGGACGTCTAACTTGTTTTTGCAAGGCATGTTGTGATGTGATATGGTCAAGACATGGTGCTAAATTTTATTGTATGAGATCATCATGTTTTGTAACACAGTTATCGGCAACTGGCAGGAGCCATATGGTTGTCGCTTTATTTTATGAAATGCAATCGCCATGTAATTGCTTAACTTTATCACTAAGCGATAGCGATAGCCATAGAAGCAATAGTTGGCGAGACGACTACGATGCTTCGATGGAGATCAAGGTGTCAAGCCGGTGATGATGGTGATCATGACAGTGCTTTGGAGATGGAGATCAAAGGCATAAGATGATGATGGCAATATCATATCACTTATATTGATTGCATGTGATGTTTATCCTCTATGCATCTTATTTTGCTTAGTTCGGCGATAGCATCATAAGATGATCTCTCACTAAATTTCAAGGTATAAGTGTTCTCCCCGAGTATGCACCGTTGCTACAGTTCGTCGTGCCGAGACACCATGTGATGATCGGGTGTGATAAGCTCTAGTTCACATACAATGGGTGCAAGCCAGTTTTGTACACACAGAATACTCAGGTTAAACTTGACGAGCCTAGCATATGCAGATATGGCCTCGGAACACTAAGACCGAAAGGTTGAACGTGAATCATATAGTAGATACGATCAACATAGTGATGTTCACCATTGAAAACTACTCCATCTCACGTGATGATCAGACATGGTTTAGTTGGTATGGATCACGTGATCACTTAGATGATTAGAGAGATGTCTATCTAAGTGGGAGTTGTTAAGTAATTTGATTAATTGAACTTTAATTTATCATGAACTTAGTACCTGATAGTATTTCGCATGTCTATGTTGTTGTAGATAGATGGCCCGTGTTGTTGTTCCGTTGAATTTTAATGCGTTCCTAGAGAAAGCTAAGTTGAAAGATGATGGTAGCAATTACACGGACTGGGTCCGTAACTTGAGGATTATCCTCATTGCTGCACAGAAGAATTACATCCTGGAAGTGCTACCTCTTGAGCATGCGTTGGTTTTCCCTTGAAGAGGAAAAGGTGATGCAACAAAGTAGCATAAGTATTTTCCCTCAGTTTTTGAGAACCAAGGTACCAATCCAGTAGGAGACTACATGCAAGTCCCTCGTACCTGCACAAACAATCAAGAACCTTGCAACCAACGCGATAAAGGGGTTGTTAGTCCCTTCACGGCCACTTGCAAAAGTGAGACCTGATAAAGATAATAAGATAAATATTTTTGGTATTTTTGTTGTATAGATTGAAAAGTAAACATTGCGAAATAAACGGTGACAAAAATAGCTAGTTGACGGGAAAATAATATAATGGAGAATAGATCCGGGGGCCATAGGTTTGACTAGTGGCTTCTCTCAAGATAGCATAATCTAAGATGGGTGAACAAATTACTATCAAGCAATTGATAGAAAATCGCATAGTTATGAGAATATCTAGGCAAGATCATGTATATAGGCATCACGTCCGTGACAAGTAGACCGAAACGATTCTACATCTACTAGTATTACTCCACACATCGACCGCTATCCAACATGCATCTAGAGTATTAAGTTCATAAGAACAGAGTAATGCATTAGGCAAGATGACATGATGTAGAGGGATAAACTCAAGAAATATGATATAAACCCCATCTTTTTATCCTCGATGGCAACAATATGTGCCTTGCTGCCCCTGCTGTCACTGGGAAAGGACACCGCAAGATTGAACCCAAAGCTAAGCACTTCTCCCATTGCAAGAAAGATCAATCTAGTAGGCCAAGCCAAATTAATAACTTGAAGAGACTTGCAAAGATATTTAAATCATGCATATTAGAATTCAGAGAAGAACCACATATTGTTAGTAGATAATCTTGATCATAAACCCACAATTCATTGGATCTCGACAAACACACCGCAAAAAGAATTACAGTGAATAGATATCCAAGAGAATCGAGGAGAACTTTGTATTGAGATCCAAAGAGAGAGAAGAAGCCATCTAGCTAATAACTATGGACCCGAAGGTCTATGGTAAACTACTCACACATCATCAGAGAGGCTATGGCGTTGATGTAGAAGCCCTCCATGATCGATTCGCCCTCCGGCGGAGCACCGGAAAAGGCCCCAAGATGGGATCTCACGGGTACAGAAGGTTGCGGCAGTGGAAATAGGGTTTCGTGGTGCTCCTGGATGTTTTCAGGGTATATGAGTATATATAGGCGAAGGAAGTAGGTCGGTGGAGCTGCGAGGGGCCCATGAGGGTGGGGGGCACGCCCTCCTGCCTTGTGGCTTCCTCGCTGCTTCCTTGACGTCCACTCCAACACTCCTGGATTGTGTTCGTTCCAAAAATGATCCTCGCGAAGGTTTTATTCCGTTTGATATTCCTTTTCTGCGAAACACTAAAATAGGCCAAAAAACATCAATTTGCACTGGGCCTTCGGTTAATAGGTTAGTCCCAAAAATAATATAAAAGTGCATAGTAAAGCCCATTAAACATCCAAAACAGATAGTATAATAGCATGGAACAATCAAAAATTATAGATACGTTGGAGACGTATCAAGCATCCCCAAGCATAATTCCTGCTCGTCCTCGAGTAGGTAAATGATAAAAACAGAATTTTTGATGTGGAATGCTACCAAGCATAATTTTCAAAGTAATTTTCTTTATTGTAGCATGAATCTTTAGATCCGAAAGATTCAAGATAAAAGTTTAATATTGGCATAAAAATAATAATACTTCAAGCATACTAACTAAGCAATTATGTCTTCTCAAAATAACATGGCCAAAGAAAGCTTATCCCTACAAACTCATATAGTTTGTCTATGCTTCATTTTCATCACACAAAAATGCTCTCATCATGCACAACCCAGATAAAAAGCCAAGCAATTGTTTCATACTTTAGTAATCTCAAACTTTTTTCAACTTTCACGCAATACATGAGCGTGAGCCATGGACATAGCACTATGGGTGGAATAGAATATAATGATGGGGGTTGTGTGGAGAAGACAAAAAAGGAGAAAGTCTCACATTGACGCGGCTAATCAACGGGCTAGGGAGATGCCCATCAATTTATGTCAATGCAAGGAGTAGGGGTTGCCATGCAACGGATGCACTAGAGCTATAAATGTATGAAAGCTCATCAAAATAAACTAAGTGGGTGTGCATCCAACTTGCTTGATCACAAAGACCTAGGGCATTTGAGGTAGCCCATTGTTGGAATATAAAAGCCAAGTTCTATAATGAAAAATTCCCACTAGCATATGAAAGTGACAAAATAAAAGACTCCCTATCATAAATATCATGGTGCTACTTTGAAGCACAAGTGTGGAGAAAAGGAGAGTAGCATTGTACCTTTTATTTATTTTCTCTGTTTTTATTCCCCCTTTTTATTGGGACAATGCTCTATTAATTATGATCATCACATTTCTATTTATTTACAACTCAATGATTACAACTCGATACTAGAACAAAATATGACTCTATATGAGTGCCTCCGGTGGTGTACCGGGATGGGCAATGAATCAAGAGTGACATGTATGATAAATTATGCATGGTGGCTTTGCCACAAATACAAAGTCAACTACATGATCATGCAAGGCAATATGACAATGATGAAGCGTGTCATAATAAATGAAACGGTGGAAAGTTGCATGGCAATATATCTCGGAATGGCTATGGAAATGCCATAATAGGTAGGTATGGTGGTTGTTTTGAGGAAGATATAAGGAGGTTTATGTGTGATAGAGCATATCATATCACGGGGGCTGGATGCACAGGCAAAGTTTGCACCAACTCTCAAGGTGAGAAAGGGTAATGCACGGTACCGAAGAGGCTAACAATGATGGAAAGGTCAGACTACGTATAATCCATGGATTCAACATTAGCCATAAAGAACTCACATACTTATTGCAAAAATCTACAAGTCATCAAAAACCAAGCATTACGTGCATGCTCCTAGGGGGATAGATTGGTAGGAAAATACCATCACTCGTCCCCGACCGCCACTCATAAGGATGACAATCAAAGAACACTTCATGTTTCAAATTTGTCACACAACGGTCACCATACGTGCATGCTACGGGACTTGCAAACTTCAACACAAGTATTTCTCAAATTCACAACTACTCAACTAGCACGACTCTAATATTACCATCTTCATATCTCAAAACAATCATCAAGTATCAAACTTCTGTAGTATTCAATGCACTTTTTATGAAAGTTTTTATTATACCCATCTTGGATGCCTATCATATTAGGACTAATTTTATAGCCAAAGCAAATTACCATGTTGTTCTAAAATACTCTCAAAATGATATAAGTTAATCATGAGAGATCAATAATTTCTATAAAATGAAAGCACCACCGTGCTCTAAAAGATATAAGTGAAGCACTAGAGCAAAATTATCTAGCTCAAAAGATATAAGTGAAGCACATAGAGTATTCTAATAAATTCCGATTTATGCGTGTCTCTCCAAAAGGTGTGTACAAAAAGGATGATTGTGGTAAACTAAAAAGCAAAGACTCAAATTATACAAGACGCTCCAAGCAAACCACATATCATGTGGTGAATAAAAATATAGCCTCAAGTAAAGTTACCGATGAACGAAGACAAAAGAGGGGATGCCTTCCGGGGCATACCCAAGCTTAGGCTTTTGGTAGTCGTTGAATTTTACCTTGGGGAGCCATGGGCATCCCCAAGCTTAGGCTCTTGCCACTCTTTATTCCAAAATCCATCAAATATTTACCCAAAACTTGAAAACTTCACAACACAAAACTCAATAGAAAATCTCATGAGCTCCGTTAGTATAAGAAAACAAACCACCACTTCAAGGTACTGTAATGAACTCATTCTTTATTTATATTGGTGTTCAACCTACTGTATTCCAACTTCTCTATGGTTCATACCCCCCGATACTAGCCATAGATTCATCAAAATAAGCAAACAACACACGAAAAACAGAATTTGTCAAAAACAGAACAGTCTGTAGCAATCTGTATCAAACATATACTTATGTAACCCCAAAAATTCTGAAATAAATTGGTGGACGTGAGGAATTTGTCTGTTAATCATCTTCAAAAAGAATCAACCTAATAGTAGCACTCTCCCGTAAAAAATGGCAGCTAATCTCGTGAGCGCTAAAGTTTCTGTTTTTTGCAGCAAGATCGCAAAGACTTTCCCCAATTCTTCCCAAAGGTTCTACTTGGCACAAACACTAACTAAAAACATAAAACCACATCTAAACAGAAGCTAGATGAATTATTTATTACTAAACAGAAACAAAAAGCAAGAAACAAAAATAAATTGGGTTGCCTCCGAACAAGCGCTATCGTTTAACGCACCTAGCTAGGCATTGATAATTTCAATGATGCTCACATGAAAGATAAGAATTGAAGCACAAAGAGAGCATCATGAAACACGTGAAAAAAACATCTAAGTCTAACATACTTCCTATGCATAGGCATCTTATAGGCAAACAAATTATCATAGCAAGCAGAAACTAGCATATGCAAGGAAGCGGAAAGAAACAATAGCAATCTCAACATAACGAGAGGTAATTTAGTAACATGAAAATTTCTACAATCATATTTTATTTTCTTATAATAATTACATGTGGTATCATAGACAAATTCACTAAAATATCTATCACATAAAATATTCTCAACATGATACACATGCATGCAAAGTTGACACTCTTCAAAATAGTGGGATTAACATTAACTAAAGTCATGACCTCTCCAAACCCACTTTTATCAAAAACTTCATAAGATTGAACATTCTCCAAATATGTGCGATCTAAAGTTGGTACTCTTCCAAACCCACTTTCAATATTATTGCAAACATTATTATCAATCTCATATTCATCATGGGGCTTAAATAAATTTTCAAGATCATAAGAAGAATCACACTAATCATGATCATTGCAACAAGTAGATGACATAGCAAAACTAGCATCCCCGAGCTTAGGGTTTTGCATATTATCAGCACAATTAACATCAATAGAATTTATAATAAAATAATTGCAATCATGCTTTTCAGTCAAATATCTATCGTGAATCGCTTCATAGAGTAATTCATCACACTTTTCAGATTCATGAATTTCAAGCAAAACTTCATAAAGATAATATAGTGCACTCAACTCACTAGCAATTGGTTCATCATAATTGGATCTTTTAAAAAGATTAGCAAGAGGATGATGATCCATAACAATAGATATTTAGCAACCGAAGATGCAACCTAATAGAAGGCATATGGTAACACGAGCAAATAGAAGGACAAACGAAAGAGGGCGAATAAAACGGCAAAGGTGAAGTGGGGGAGAGGAAAACGAGAGGCCAATGGCAAATAATGTAATGCGAGGGAGAAGAGTTTGTGACGGGTACTTGGTATGTCTTGACTTGTGCGTAGATCTCCCCGGCAGCAGCGCCAGAAATGGCTAGTTGTCGGGAGATCAAATCTCGACTTGACTTGGTGCAAATCTCCCCGGCAACGGCACCAGAAATCCTTCTTGCTACCTCTTGAGCATGCTTTAGTTTTCCCTTGAATAGGAAAGGGTGATGCAACAAAGTAGCATAAGTATTTCCCTCAGTTTTTGAGAACCAAGGTATCAATCCAGTAGGAGACTACACGCAAGTCCCTCGTACCTGCACAAACAATCAAGAACCTTGCAACCAACGCGATAAAGGGGTTGTCAGTCCCTTCACGGTCACTTGCAAAAGTGAGATCTGATAAAGATAATAAGATAAATATTTTTGGTATTTTTGTTGTATAGATTGAAAAGTAAAGATAGCAAAATAAACGGCAAAAAAATAGCTAGTTGACGGGAAAATAATATAATGGAGAATAGACCCGGGGGCCATAGGTTTGACTGGTGGCTTCTCTCAAGATAGCATAATCTACAATGGGTGAACAAATTACTATCGAGCAATTGATAGAAAAGCGCATAGTTATGAGAATATCTAGGCATGATCATGTATATAGGCATCACGTCCGTGACAAGTAGACCGAAATGATTCTGCATCTACTATTATTACTCCACATATCGACCGCTATCCAGCATGCATCTAGAGTATTAAGTTCATAAGAACAGTGTAACGCATTAGGCAAGATGACATGATGTAGAGGGATAAACTCAAGAAATATGATATACACCCCATCTTTTTATCCTCGATGGCAACAATACAATACATGCCTTGCTGCCCCTGCTGTCACTGGGAAAGGACACCGCAAGATTGAACCCAAAGCTAAGCACTTCTCCCATTGCAAGAAAGATCAATCTAGTAGGCCAAACCAAACTGGTAATTCAAAGAGACTTCAAAGAAATTTAAATCATGCATATAAGAATTCAGAGAAGAACCAAATATTGTGCATAGATAATCTTGATCATAAACCCACAATTCATCGGATCTCGACAAACACACCGCAAAAAGAATTACATCGAATAGATCTCCAAGAGAATCAAGGAGAACTTTGTATTGAGATCCAAAGAGAGAGAAGGAGCCATCTAGCTAATAACTATGGACCCGAAGGTCTGTGGTAAACTACTCACACATCATCGAAGAGGCTATGGTGTTGATGTATGCTACCTCTTGAGCACTGCATTGGTTTTCCCTTGAAGAGGAAAGGGTGATGCAGCAGAGCAGCGTAAGTATTTCCCTCAGTTTTTGAGAACCAAGGTATCAATCCAGTAGGAGGCCACGCACGAGTCCCTCGCACCTACACAAACAAATAAACTCCTTGCAACCAACGCAATAAAGGGGTTGTCAATCCCTTCACGGTCACCTACGAGAGTGAGATCTGATAGATATGATAAGATAATATTTTTGGTATTTTTATGATAAAGAGAAATAAAGATGCAAGTAAAATAAATGGCAAAGGAAATAACTAAGTATTGGAAGATTAATATGATGGAAGATAGACTCGGGGGCCATAGGTTTCACTAGAGGCTTCTCTCGAGAGCATAAGTATTACGATGGGTGAACAAATTACGATTGAGCAATTGATAGAATTGAGCATAGTTATGAGAATATCTAGGTATGATCATGTATATAGGCATCACGTCCGAGACAAGTAGACCGACTCCTGCCTGCATCTACTAATATTACTCCACACATCGGCTGCTATCCAACGTGCATCTAGAGTATTAAGTTCAAGAGAACAGAGTAATGCTTTAACCAAGATGACATTATGTAGAAGGATAAACTCATGCGATATGATATAAACCCCATCCTGTTATCCTCGATGGCAACAGTACAATACGTGCCTTGCTGCCCCTACTGTCATTGGGAAAGGACACCGCAAGATTGAACCCAAAGCTAAGCACTTCTCCCATTGCAAGAAAGATCAATCTAGTAGGCCAACCCAAACTGATAATTCAAAGAGACTTGCAAAGATAACCAATCATACATAAAAGAATTCAAAGAAGATTCAAATATTGTTCATAGATAAACTTGATCATAAACCCGCAATTCATCGGTCTCAACAAACACACCGCAAAAGAAGATTACATCGAATAGATCTCCATAAGAGAGGGGGAGAACTTTGTATTGAGATCCAAAAAGAGAGAAGAAGCCATCTAGCTAATAACTATGGACCCGAAGGTCTGAAGTAAACTACCCACACTTCATCGGAGAGGCTATGGTGTTGACATAGAAGCCCTCCGTGATTGATACCCCCTCCGGCCAAGCTCCGGAAAAAGCCCCAAGATGGGATCTCGTGGATACAGAAAGTTATGGCGGTGGAATTAGGGTTTTGGCTCCGTATCTAGTAGTTTGGGGGTACGTAGGTATATATAGGAGGAAGGAGTACGTCGGAGGAGCAACATGGGCCCCACGAGGGTGGAGGGCGCGCCTGGGGGGTAGGCGCGCCCCCCTACCTCGTGCCTTCCTGGTTGATTGCTTGACATAGGGTCCAAGTCCTCTGGATCATGTTCGTTCCGAAAATCACGTCCCCGAAGGTTTCATTCCGTTTGGACTCCGTTTGATATTCTTTTTCCGCGAAACTCTGAAATAGGCAAAAAAACAACAATTCTGGGCTGGGCCTCCGCTTAATAGGTTAGTCCCAAAAATAATATAAAAGTGCATAATAAAGCCCAATAAGGTGCAAAACAGGATATAATATAGCATGGAACAATAAAAAATTATAGATACGTTGGAGACGTATCAATGTAGAAGCCCTCCATGATCGATTCCCCCTCCCGCGGAGCGCCGGGAAAGACCCCAAGATGGGATCTCACGGGTACAGAAGGTTGCGGCGGTGGAAATAGGGTTTTGTGGTGCTCCTGAAAGTTTTCAGGGTATATGAGTATATATAGGTGAAAGAAGTAGGTCGGTGGAGCTGCGAGGGGCCCATGAGGGTGGGGGCGCACCCTCCTGCCTCGTGGCTTCCTCGCTGCTTCCTTGACATCCACTCCAAGTCTCCTGGATTGCGTTTGTTCCAAAAAGGATCCTCGCAAAGGTTTTATTCTGTTTGGATTCCGTTTGATATTCCTTCTCTACGAAACACTAAAATAGGCAAAAAACAACAATTTGCACTAGGCCTTCGGTTAATAGGTTAGTCCCAAAAATAATATAAAAGTGCATAGTAAAGCCCATTAAACATCCAGAACAGACAATGTAATAGAATGGAACAATAAAAAAGTATATATATGTTGGAGATATATCAGGAAGCACCGCTAGGTGACAAACCCGCTGCAGGAGCAATGCCAGATGTTGTGAACACCTGGCAGAGCAAAGCTGATGACTACTCGATAGTTTAGTGTGGCATGCTTTACGGCTTAGAATTGGGACTTCAATGATGTTTTGAACGTCATGGAGCATATGAGATGTTCCAGGAGTTATAGTTAATATTTCAAGCAAATGCCTAGATTGAGAGATATGAAGTCTCCAATAATTTCTATAGCTGCAAAATGGAGGAGAATAGTTCTGTCAGTGAACATATACTCAGAATGTCTGGGTACCACAACCACCTGACTCAGCTGGGAGTTAATCTCCCTGATGATAGTGTCATTGACAGAGTTCTTCAACCACTGCCACCAAGCTATAAGAGCTTCATAATGAACTATAATATGCAAGGGATGGATAAGACGATTCCTGAGCTCTTCACAATGTTAAAGGCTACAGAGGTAGAAATCAAGAAGGAGAATCAAGTGTTGATGGTCAACAAGACCACCAATTTCAAGAAGAAGGGTAAAGGGAAGAAATGGAACTTCAAGAAGAACAACAAGCTAGTTGCTGCTCAAGTGAAGAAACCCAAGTCTGGACCTAAGCCTGAGACTGAGTGCTTCTACTGCAAAGGGACTGGTCACTGGAAGCGGTACTGCCCCAAGTATTTGGCGGAGAAGAAGGATGGCAAAGGGAAGGGTATATTTGATATACATTTTATTGATGTGTTCCTTACTAATGCTCGCAGTAGTGCGTGGGTATTTTATACTGGTTCAGTTGCTAACATTTGCAACTCGAAACTGGGGCTACGAATTAAGCGAAGAATGTCTAAGGATGAGGTGACGATGCGCGTGGGAAATGGTTCCAAAGTCGATGTGATCGCCACCGGCACGCTACCTCTACATCTACCTTCGGGGTTAGTTTTAGACCTAAATAATTGTTATTTTGTGCCAGCGTTGAGCATGAACATTTATCTGGATCTTGTTTGATGCAAGACGGTTATTCATTTAAATTAGAGAATAATGGTTGTTCTATTTATATAAGTAATATCTTTTATGGTCATGCACCCTTGATGAGTGGTCTATTTTTACTAAATCTTGATAGTAGTGGTACACATGTTCATAGTATTGAAGCCAAAAGATGCAGAGTTGATAATGATAGTGCAACTTATTTGTGGCACTACCATTTAGGTCATATTGGTGTAAAGCGCATGAAGAAACTCCATTCTGATGGACTTCTGGAATCACTTGGTACTTGCGAACCATGCCTCATGGGCAAGATGACTAAAACTCCGTTCTCAACAATGGAGCGAGCAATAGAGTTATTGGAAATCATACACACTGATGTATGTGGTCCAATGAACATTGAGGCTCGCGGTGGATGTCGTTATTTTCTCACCTTCATAGATGATTTGAACAGATATGGGTATATATACTTAATGAAACATTTGATAAGTTCAAAGAATTACAGAGTGAAGTGGAAAATCATCGTAACAAGAAAGTAAAGTTTCTATGATCTGATCATGGAGGAGAATATTTGAGTTATGAGTTTGGTCTTCATTTGGTTTCGCAACTCACGCCACCCGGAACACCACAGCGTAATGGTGTGTCCGAATGTCATAATCGTACTTTACTAGATATGGTGCGATCTATGATGTCTCTTATTGATTTACCGCTATCATTTTGGGGTTATGCTTTAGAGATGGCTGCATTCACATTAAATAGGGCACCATCTAAATCCGTTGAGATGACACCTTATGAATTGTGGTTTGGCAAGAAACCGAAGTTGTTGTTTCTTAAAGTTTGGGCCTGCGATGCTTATGTGAAGAAGCTTCAACCTGATAAGCTCGAACCTAAATTGGAGAAATGTGTCTTCATAGGATACCCAAAGGAGACTGTTGGGTACACCTTCTATCACAGATCCGAAGTGTTGGGGATATAACTACTGAGTATAAACCGCCCAGGAGGGGCCGGGTTATACCCATAAGGAGTAATCCATATTGAAGCACATGAAGACAAGGAGCATGGCGCCTTACTATAGAGATCTAAAGGCCCAGGGCCCAAAGGCGGATTAGGGCCTGTAGACATAAACCGCCATATGGTGTGTAACTTCTGTTGTAAGATAGGAAAGGGTAGAAACCGAGCCGGACACGTTTATGAGCCGGCCGGGATTCTGTAAACCACAGGGCGTCAACCTGTGTATATAAAGGGATGACCCAGTGGCGGTTACAGGGCAAGAAACAATAGATCAAGAGCCGGGCAAAGCGAATTCGCTCCCTGGTCATCGAAACTCTAGCAATTCCACCACAACTCTAGTAGGCTTCTACCTTCACCGCAAGGGGCCAAACCAGTATAAACTCCTTGCGTCCTTTGTCCCGCTTCAACCCCTTTAAGATAACCCGTCGCAATGGCTCCACAACTAAGTCCTTACAATAGGACATCAGCCATGACAAAACCACGACATTTGGCCCCCACTGTGGGACTATTGCACGTTGGTTTCAAGTTCTTAGAGGGCAGCTTCGAAGGGCTCAAGGGATACGTTGTGGGCGGATGACCAAGAGTCGTCGCGGCAAGCTCTACATCGACGATGCAGGCTGGGGCCCTGAGGCCGGCTCACTTGAGTATGGATATCGGGTCCCCTTCGGCGGTATTCACGTTTTCATTGGCAAGATCGGCGAACCGGGCCCTGAGCCGGACATCTGCATCGATATCGTCGAAACGGCTCAGCGTTTGAGATCCGCCTGGGTTCAGCCTGCCATGAAGCATACCTTCGTGGGAGTCGTCCACGGAGCAGAGTCTGAGGATATATCGGTATCTGGTGGTGAAACCGTCGTCTACTCTGATGACGAGTCATCTACCGGAGAGACCGAGTCATTGTACCAACTTCAAGATGGCCGGTTTGGGGGCTGTTCCGATGGCGACAATATTCCGTACCCCTTTGATCCACCGAGCCGAGTTGCGATCTTCATGGCCGGTGCACAGTCAACACAACATTCATCAACCGCAGCAGCAATGATCTCCGGTTCAGCAGCAGCGACAGCAGATGGGGCAGGAGGCCCTGTGCAACTGTCGACTCATGTTTTGTCTAAGTTATTTGACGCTCTGGCAACCCTACTGGCGGCTGAAGTTAACCCGACGGATCTAGATCAGCATAACGTAGAAGTCGCAAAGGTGAAGGATCAGATAGCTCAAGCCAAGGCAGACCTGGCAGCCGAGAACACCAGGATGGCTACGGAACGGGCCGATTTGGATGCGCAGGCTTATCAACTTATGTTGGATCAGAACGCGTCAAATGATGTAATAAGGAGAAGGTACCGGTCTCACCTGCCTCCGGTTTATGAGCCAAGGAATCTCTTTAACACGCCAGGAGCAGGAACAAGTAACCAGCTAGTGGTAAACCGGGTCGAAGCACCTGGAACAGGGGCGCCGGTTCAGCCACGCACAATGGATCTGCCTCGTCTGAATATCCCATCGCATCACGTGTCAACGCCTATGGGTCATTTCTCCAACCCCTTCGATAACATAGTTGCCGCCGCTTCACGATTAGCAGCCCTCCCGATCAACGATGAGTCCCTCGTGGCGGTTGAGATGCGGCGGGCTAGGGAGCTCCTTCAGACAGCTTTGACTCAGCAGCAGGCTTATTCGTACAGTCGTGAGAGGATCCATTCCACCCCTCGCCCAAGCCGGAGTTACAGCAGACATACCGATGAAGCAGCTGTGTCAAGCAGTGCGCGGAATCGTAATCCTCCTCGTGGTCATAACCCGGCGGGCGGTGGTGCCGATGTTCAGAACGTAGGGGACCAAGGCGGAGCACGTCGAGAGACTGAGTTAGCAGCACAACATGCGGCCCATCAACCTTCTCTGTTCCATCCAGTGACTTCAGTTGAAACAGGAGTAACTTTCAGATCTCTGGGCGTGCCGTGTTTGGCCCCGGCTTTGCGGAACGTACGGTTGCCCAAGGATTTTAAGACCCCCCGTAAGGTACCCAATTATACGGCCGATTTACCTCCGGAGGCATGGGTCGAGAGTTATGAGATGGCGATGGAGCTATTGGATGTTGACGAGGCTACATGTGCTAAGTATTTTACCATGATGTTAGAAGGAACGGCTCGTACGTGGTTGATGGGACTACCAGCTAACTCCATTGGGTCGTGGGCCGAGTTAAAACCTGGTTTATCCAGAATTTCAAGGACACGTGCAAGAAATGCATGTCGATTGTGGATTTGGCCTCCTATATCCACGAAGAAGGTGAATCAACAACCCATTGGGTGCGCCAGGTTTCAACGATATTGCATTCTTCAGACCGGATCAATGCTGATTCAGCAGTCCTGACGTTGGAGAAAGACTGCCGTTTTATGCCCCTCAAGCAGAAATTAGGGTGGCTCAAACGTCATTGCAATGACATGCAGACACTTATGGCAGCTCTGGTTAAGTACACTGACTCTGACAGTACCAAGGACCCCGAATTTGATGATGACTAACCGGGAAAGGGAAAGAAGAGCAGCAGCACCAAAGGGCAGCAGCATAACCCGGCGGCAAATCAAGGAGGTAATGGTAAGCGCAAGGCTGATAACAACCTAAACTTTGTAGCGAATACCAATATGCAGAATGATGGCTAGGGCTGCAAGGACCCGCCCCCGCAAACCGGAGGATCAGGCATGAATCTTGAGTATCTGTTGAATCAGCCCTGTCCAAAGCATGGTACACGTCAGAGACCGTCTACTCATCTCTGGAAGGATTGTTATATCATGAAGGAGTTCAAGAATTCAAATCTTTTTCAAGGTAACCATGGACCGGGAGGTGGTCCAGGATCCGGTTCACACGGGCTGGGTTATGGTGGTAGCGGTTCTGGCTCTAGATTTCAAGGTCATCAAGGCACTCAGAGCAATCAGGGGGGCTATCATCAACAGTCCGGTCAGGGGAATCAGCAGCAGCAGTCTGGATATCAGAGTAACCCGAAACAGCTGAATAGTGGGCAATACCACATCTTCACCACAAGTTTGTGTAAGCGGGATCAGAAGCTTCGTAAAAGGGCAGTAAACACCGTTGAACCGTCCATACCCCGTTACTTGCGCTGGTCTGAGCAGCCCATTGTGTGGAGTCAAGAGGATTATCTGCCCCGGGTTGATAATCCGGGTCATCTGGCGTTGGTGGTTGCACCTTAGGTTGGAGGGTATAAATTCACCAAGGTACTCATGGACGGAGGGAGCGGCATCAACATCCTCTATTATGAAACCTTCCGTCGTATGGGGTTGACAGATAAAAACCTTAAACCGTCCAACACTGTTTTTCATGGTGTGGTGCCTGGTAAGTCAGCATATCCGGTTGGTAAGATAGCTCTGGAAATTGCGTTTGGAGATGAGTATGACTCCCGATCCGAGACATTGACCTTTGAGGTGGTGAAAATCAAAAGCCCTTATCATGCTCTGTTTGGACGGCCGGCTTATGCTAAGTTTATGGCAAGACCCTGTTATGTTTATCTGCAGCTCAAGATGCCACGTCATAAGGGGACCATCACTGTACATAGGAGCCGAAAGATAGCCTTGGAATGTGAGGAAGGTGATGCGGCTTATGCTGAGGCAGTTTGTGCAACAGAGGAGTTGAAAATTTATAAAGACAATGTTGATCCGGCGGATATGACTTCTTTGAAAAAGCCAACTACAGAGCATGGTCCGGCATTGAAGTTTAAATCGGCTGAGGAAACCAAGTCAGTTGATTTTGTTCCTGGCGATTCATCCAAGCAGTTTAGCATCAGTTCTAATCTAGATCCGAAATAGGAAAGCGCGCTCATCAAGTTCATCCGTGAGAACCAGGACATCTTTGCATGGAATCCTTCTGACATGCCAGTTGTACCGAGGGAACTTGCTGATCACACTCTTAATATTGATCCTAAGTTTAAACCAGTCAGGCAATTTCTCTGCCACTTCAATGAAGAAAGGCGTAAGGCTATTGGTGAAGAGGTAGCCCGGCTCTTGGCAGTGAGTGGTTAGCTAACCCGGTGCTAGTACTTAAGACGAACGACACTTGGCGTATGCGTGTGGACTACACAGATTTGAACAAAGCTTGTCCGGTTGATCCCTTTGCTCTCCCTCGTATTGATCAAATCATTGATGCTACGACGGGTTGTGAGCGTTTGAGTTTTCTGGATGCTTACTCTGGTTATCATCAGATCAAAATGGCAGTTAAGGATCAGGAGAAGACAACTTTTATAATTCCCTTTGGAGCCTTCTGCTATGTATCTATGCCTTTTGGGCTCAAAAGTGCCCAGGCGACTTATCAGCGCTGCGTGCAGAATTATCTTCATAATTAGATTGGGTGCAATGTTCATGCTTATGTGGATGATATAGTTGTCAAGTCCAGGAAGGAGGAAACATTGAGAGATGATTTGAAGGAAACTTTTGATAATCTAAGAGTTTATAAGATGATGCTTAATCCATCCAAGTGTACCTTTGGTGTACCGGCGGGCAACCTCTTGGGTTTTCTAGTGTCTAACAGGGGTATTGAGGCTAACCCGGACAAGATCAAAGCAATCACTTCTCTAGATAAACCGGCGTGCATTAATGATGTTCAACGACTGGCGGGTCGTATTGCAGCATTGAGCCGGTTTATCAGCCGGTTGGGGGAGAAGGCTATCCCTCTGTATTAGATGATGAAAAAGACAGATAATTTTGTCTGGAGTGATGCGACTGATGCAACATTTGAGGACTTGAAGAAACAATTAGCCGAGCCTCCCATGCTTGCTGCTCCCGTTGATGAAGAGCCACTGTTGTTATATGTGGCTGCTAATGCCCGGGCTGTCAGTGTGGCTATTGTGGTAGAGCGGAAGGACGCAGACAAGGAATATCCGGTTCAATGGCCGGTTTATTATATTAGTGAGGTACTCATTGAGTCCAAACAAAGATACCCACATTGGCAGAAGCTGGTGTATGGAGTTTTTATGGCAAGCGGAAGATAAAACAGTATTTTTAGGGTCACTCCATCACTGTGATGAGCCCTGCTCCTTTGGGGGGTATAATCCAAAACAGGGAAGCAACTGGCCGGGTTGCCAAGTGGGCCATTGAGCTTGGACCTCACGGGTTAAAGTATATGCCTCGAATGGCAATCAAGTCCCAGGCACTTGTGGATTTCATCAATGACTGGACAGAATTGCAGACACCACAGGAAAAGCCGGATAACACATATTGGACTCTTCACTTTGATGGGTCCAGGCAATTGGAGGGCTAGGGGGCTGGAGTTGTGCTAGCTTCCCCTCGAGGTGATAATTTTTGTTATGTCCTCCGTTTAATGTTTCCTTGCACTAACAATGCAGCCGAATATGAGGCTTTACTCCATGGTCTTCGAGTGGCTAAGGAGATGAACTTGAGCCGGGTTAGGTGCTTTGGTGACTCAGATTTGGTAGCTCAACAAGTATCAGGTACTTGGGACTCTAAGGATCCACTCATGGCGGCTTATCGACGGAAGGTGGATATTATCACCGGTCATTTCAAGGGTTACCAGGTTGAGCATGTGGAATGGAGGAAGAATGAAGCGGCAGAGGCTTTAAGTCGGCTGGGTTCTCAATGTAAATTGGTGCCGCCCAACGTTGTTATTGATGTCCTTCATAACCCGTCGGTCAAGTTACCCACAGAGGAGGATTTGGCTATTCCTGACCCGGAGGCTCAATAGGTGGCGGTGATGACCCACAAGTATAGGGGATCTATCATAGTCCTCTCGATAAGTAAGAGTGTCGAACCCAACGAGGAGCAGAAGGAAATGATAAGCGGTTTCCAGCGAGGTATTCTCTGCAAGTACTGAAATAAGTGGTAACAGATAGTTTTGTGATAAGATAATTTGTAACGAGCAACAAGTAACAAAAGTAAATAAGGTGCAGCAAGGTGGCCCAATCCTCTTTGTAGCAAAGGACAAGCCTGGACAAACTCTTATAAGATGTAAAGCGCTCCCGAGGACACCTGGGAATATCGTCAAGCTAGTTTTCATCACGCTCATATGATTCGCGTTCGGTACTTTGATAATTTGGTATATGGGTGGACTGGTGCTTCGGTACTGCCCTTACTTGGACAAGCATCCCAATTATGATTAACCTCTATTGCAAGCATCCGCAACTACAACAAAAGTATTAAGGTAAACCTAACCATAGCATGAAACATATGGATCCTAATCAGCCCCTTACGAAGGAACGCATAAACTAGGGTTTAAGCTTCTGTCACTCTAGCAACCCATGATCTACTTATTACTTCCCAATGCCTTCCTCTAGTCCCAAATAATGGTGAAGTGTCATGTAGTCGACGTTCACATAACACCACTAGAGGAGAGACAACATACATCTCATCAAAATATCGAACGAATACCAAATTCACGTACTACTAATAGCAAGACTTCTCCCATGTCCTCAGGAACAAAAGTAACTACTCACAAAGCATAAACATGTTCATAATCAGAGGGGTATTAATATGCATATAGGATCTGAACATATGATCTTCCACCAAATAAACCAACTAGCATCAACTACAAGGAGTAATTAACACTACTAGCAACTGAAAGCACAAGTGCTCCCTAGGTGGTTTTGATAATTGATGACAACATATCTCTTGTTGGACTAACACTTCTATCTAGCATGTTTCAGATAAGTTTAACAATGGCATGGCATGGATGTGAAAGTGGAACCCTCAAAATGCTAAGGACAATGGATTGGCTCTTCCCCGGCAAGGTCACTGTTCACGGCGACAAGCTTTCCCCAGCAAGGTTACTGTCACAGCGGCAAGCTTTCCCCGGCAAGGTCACTGTTCACGGCGGCAAGCTCTTCCCCGACACTGTTCACGGCGGCAAGCTTTCCCTGGTCATTGAGTCCATAGGAAAAGCCAATACTATCAAGGAGGGATGAGGTGTTGCTTAATGAGCCTCTTGCTCCATGTGCTTAATGATATGCTCCAAAACCCTCAACTACTTTCCCATATCCACATATGACCTAAACTCTAAGCCAAACTCGGTCCTACCAATTTTTCCTATCCGGCGCCACCGAGTTTCACTTGTCATTAGCCACTGCCAAACCCTAGCAAATCGGTTCTACCGATAAGGTTCTCGGTCCCATCGAGATGGGATTGCAAACTCTCTGTTACCTATTGCAATATTCTCGGTCCCACCGAGATATGCAATCGGTCCCACCGAGATTGCAATGTAAACTTAGTGTTTCCCCTTTGTAACTTTTCGGTCTCACCGAGTTCCACTCGGTCCCACCGAAAGAGCAAATCGGTCCCACCGAGTTTGCCTGACCAACTCTCTGGTTAGCTAATTACCAAACTCGGTCTCACCTAGTTTGTGTAATCAGTCTCACCGAGATTACGTTATGCCCAAACCCTAACCGAATCGGTCCTACCGGGTTGCATGTCAGTCCCACCGAAATTCCTAACGGTCACTAGGTTTACTACTTCGGTCAGACCAAGTTTATTTATTCGGTCCCACCGAGATTGGAAAACTGTGTAATGGTTGGATTTTGTGTGGAGGCTATATATACCCCTCCACCTCCTTCTCATTCGATGAGAGAGCCACCAGAACACACACATCATTCCTACTCATATGTTCTGAGAGAAAACCACCTACTCATGTGTTGAGATCAAGACATTCCATTCCTACCATATGAATCTTGATCTCTAGCCTTCCCAAGTTGCTTTCCACTCAAATCTTCTTTCCACCAAATCCAAATCCTATGAGAGAGAGTTGAGTGTTGGGGAGACTATCATTTGAAGCACAAGAGCAAGGAGTTCATTACCTACACACCATTTGTTACTTCTTGGAGAGTGGTGTCTCCTAGATTGGCTAGGTGTCACTTGGGAGCCTCCGACAAGATTGTGGAGTTGCACCAAGGAGTTTGTAAGGGCAAGGAGATCGCCTACTTCGTGAAGATCTACCGCTAGTGAGGCAAGTCCTTCGTGGGCGATGGCCATGGTGGGATAGACAAGGTTGCTACTTCGTGGACCCTTGTGGGTTGTTGCTTCTTCGTGGACCCTTCGTGGGTGGAGCCCTTCGTGGACTCGCGCAACCGTTGCCCTTGGTGGAGCCCTGTGTGGACTCGCGCAACCGTTACCCTTCGTGGGTTGAAGTCTCCATCAACGTGGATGTAGGATAGCACCACCTATCCGAACCACGGGAAAAACATCCGTGTCTCCAATTGTGTTTGATCTTTCCAAACCCTTCCCTTTACATTCTTGCAAGTTGCATGCTTTACATTCCGCTGTTCATATACTCTTTGCATGCTTGCCTGATATGTATTGTGTGTGTTGAAATTGTGCCTAAACTCCACTTAAACCGAAAAAGCTTTAAAATTGCAACTTTAGCACTAAGTTTCTAATCACCCCCCCTCTAGACACATCTACTTCTAGATCCTACAAGTGGTATCAGAGCTTTGGTCTCCATTGCCTTGGTTTAATCACCATTGGAGGAAGATGGATGTGTCTAATCTAGGGAGTCTTAGACATAGAGTGCCTATTCTTGATGGAAAGTATTTTCATGAGTGGAAAAATGAGATGCTTGTAATCTTCAATCAATATCATTTGAACAAGTATATTGCTAGCCCTTGTGCACCCCATATTGATCCCTTGCATCCTACCCTAGACGAGGATATTGACATGATTCGCAATCTTAGAACTATTGAGCTCATCATTAGAGGATTGCCCAAAATTTGATTGCTAGTTTGCCTACTCAAAATTGCGCCTATACTATATGGAAATTTCTTGAGGAACGATTTCCCAATCACTCCTTGAAAACTCTGGATGAAATTCTCCATAAATCTATTGCCTTGAGTAAGATGAACTCTAGTGATCCCTGTTTTGGTAAATGTCTTCTTGAACTTGCCAATCTTAAGCATGCTAAAGGAGATGTTGGAGTCATTAGTGATATCATATTCGAAGCTATAAGAATTCATAAAAGTGACCACTTTGATGATCATTTATCTAATGAATTACCCTCTCTAGGAAATGATGAGTCCCAAGATCATGTTGAACATGGACACTATGATGATGATGATAGTGACTTCGATCTTGATGATGCAATGAGACATTTTGGTCTTACGGCAAATCTTCGGGGATATGCGTCAGGAGGAAAGGAATGGGTTCTTGATAGTGGATGTACTGATCATATGACCGGAGATGAAGAGATGTTTCGTGAGCTTGCTGAAAACAACAGCCCTCGAAAATATGTCACCTTTGGTGATAACTCAAAGGGTAAAGTGGTTGGCCTTGGTAAGGTGGCCATCTCACATGATAGTTCCATTCAAAATGTCATGCTCGTTGAATCTCTTGGCTATAACTTACTTTCTGTATCTAGACTTGCTGATTTCGGTTTGAATGTCCTATTTACTGAGGTAGATTGCCAAGTATTTCGTCGAGACAACCATAAAATGGTCTTTACGGGTATTCGTAGAGGTGATCTTTACATCTCGATTTCTCTAAAAAGGCACAACCTAAAACTTGCTTTGTTGCTAAATCCTCAAAAGGTTGGTTGTGGCATAGACGACTAGGTCACGTTGGCATGAGAAACCTTGACAAGCTTATTAAAGGAAATCATATCCTTGGAGTTAACGATGTCATATTTGATAAGGATAGACTTTGCAGTGCTTGTCAAGCAGGTAAACAGGTTGGAGGGAGACATCCTGTGAAGAACATCATGACCACAAGGAGGCCACTCGAGCTGCTTCACATGGATCTTTTTGGTCCCAATGCCTACAAGAGTCTCGATGGAAATTCCTTCGGTCTAGTTATAGTTGATGATTTTTCAAGATTCACGTGGCTGTTTTTCCTCAGTGCCAAATCGTAGGTCCAGAAGATCTTCAGAAGCTTCGCTAGGAAAGCTCAAAATCAGTTTGATGTGAAGATCAAGAAGGTTCGGAGTGACAATGGAACAGAGTTCAAGAACGCAAATTTGGACACCTTTCTTGACGAAGAAGGGATTTCACACGAGTTCTCGGCTACATACACACCTCAACAAAATGGAGTTGTTGAGAGGAAGAACCGGACGCTCATCGAAATGGCAAGGACAATTCTTGATGAATACAAGACGCCAAAGCACTTTTGGGCAGAAGCGGTTGAGACAACGTGTCACGCAACAAATCGCTTATATCTTCACAAGCTACTCGGCAAGACGACATACGAGCTCCTCACTGGTAACAAGCCTCAAGTTGGATACTTTCGAGTATTCGGCTCAAAGTGCTACATTCTTGATAAGCATCATCGTTTAAAGTTTGCTCCTAAATCTCATGAAGGTTTTCTACTTGGTTATGGCTCAAACTCTCACACTTACCGTGTCTACAACAATTTCACCCGAAAGGTTGAAGAGAGGGTAGATGTGAAGTTTGATGAATCTAATGGCTCTCAAGTAGAGCAATTGCCAATTGATGTAGGAGACAAAGACCCTTCAGAAGCAATCCAAGACTTATCCATTGGCAAAATTCGTCCAACGGAGGTGAAGGAGAGTACTTCATCCGTCCAAGTGGAAGCTTCTACTTCACAACAAGGTGAACCACGAATCAACACGGAAGCATCCACAAGTGGGACACACCAAGATGAAGAAAACAAGGAAGTACGTCAAGATGAACATCAACAACCTCCTTCTCCACCACGACAAGAGAACGACGACGTCAACAATTAAGAAGGACAAGAAGAAGAACAAGATGAAGAAGATACTCAACAAAGACCCAAGCAAAAGCTCTCACGAGTTCGAGCAAGAATTGCCAAAGATCATCCCGTCGAGCAAATCTTCAATGATATACAAACCGGGAGAATCACTCACTCAAAAACTCGTTTTAGCTAACTTTTGTGAAAACTATTCATTCATCTCTAGCATTGAACCAATGAAGGTTGAAGAAGCATTGGAAGATCCGGATTGGATAAATGCTATGCATGAAGAGCTACATAATTTCGAGAGAAACCAAGTTTGGACATTGGTTGAGAAGCCCGACAACAACCACAACATCATTGGTACCAAATGGGTGTTTCGCAACAAGCAAGATGAAGATGGACAAGTGGTCCGCAACAAAGCACGTCTCGTCGCCCAAGGATACACACAAGTAGAAGGTATGGACTATGGTGAGACATATGCTCCCGTTGCTAGACTTGAGTCCATTCGCATCTTACTTGCCTATGCTAATCACCATAATATCACCTTGTACCAAATGGACATTAAAAGTGCTTTTCTAAATGGAGAAATAGAGGAGGAAGTTTATGTCAAACAACCTCCCGGCTTTGTCAATCCAAAGAAACCTAATCATGTTTACAAACTTCACAAAGCTCTTTATGGTCTCAAACAAGCTCCTAGAGCATGGTATAAATGCTTGACCAAGTTCTTTATTACAAGTGGTTTTGAAATTGGTAAAATTGATTCTACTCTTTTTACTAAAAGGGTTAATGGATAACTATTTGTATGCCAAATTTATGTTGATGACATCATATTTGGTTCAACTAACCCTCTCTTTAGTGAAAAGTTTGGAAAGCTAATGTCAGAGAAGTTTGAGATGTCTATGATGAGTGAACTCAAATTCTTTCTCGGGTTGCAAATCAAGCAAACTAAGGAAGGTACATTTATCTCTCAAACAAAGTACACCAAGGACTTATTCAAGAAGTTCAATATGCAAGAATGCAAAGGTATGTCTACACCCATGCCCACTAGTGGACATAATGATTTGACCAAGGATGGTGAACCTGTTGATCAAAAGGTTTATCGCTCTATGATTGGTTCATTGTTATACCTATGTGCTTCACGTCCCGATATTATGCTAAGTGTGTGCATGTGTTCTCGATATCAAGCTGCTCCTAAAGATTGTCATCTTAAGGCTGTGAAAAGGATAGTGAGATATTTAATCCATACACAAAATTTTGGCATTTGGTATCCTAAGAGGTCTTGTTTTGATCTTGTTGGCTATTCTGACTCAGATTATGCCGGAGACAAGGTTGATAGAAAGTCCACTTCAGGTACTTGTCAATTTCTTGGTAGATCTCTTGTGTCTTGGTCTTCCAAGAAACAAAACTCGGTATCCTTATCCACCGCCGAAACGGAATACATTGCCGTTGGTTCATGTTGTGCTCAATTACTTTGGATGACCCAAACTCTTAAAGATTATGGGATTTATGTGAAACATGTTCCACTGCTTTGTGACAATGAAAGTGCTATCAAAATTGGTCATAATCCTGTACAACATTCTCGAACTAAGCATATTGAAGTTCGTCATCATTTCATTCGAGATCATGTTGCTAAGGGTGACATCAATCTTAAGCATGTTCGCACCGATAAGCAATTAGCAGATATATTCACTAAACCGCTTGATGAGAAAGTGTTTTGCAGGTTGAGAGGAGAATTGAACATCATTGATGCCTCGAACTTGGAGTATAAACTCCATTGGATACATGCAAGACATGAGCTTATGACTAATCCATGATATATCTCTTATGATAACTATCTTATGTCTTGGATATATTTGCACCTTGCATGTTGTCTAACCCTTATAGGTGCTTGGTTGAATCTAATTCCATGAGATTGCGACTCACTCATATCTTGAGCAATCTCTACATCACCAAGACTCTACACAATAGTGGTTGAAGACAAGGAAGCACAAAACCATTCAAACACATCCTTTGACAAATTCTATGTTAAGCTTCATGATTGTCATTTTTGGATACACAAGTGCTCTTCCTTGCAAGAACTAACCCATGTATGTAGATGAACTCAAACTCCAAGTGGTGCTCCCAACTCTTGATGAACTACATCAACCTTGAGCACCTACACAAGTTCAACTACATGAGCAAGAACCACACCACCACCCAAGGTATGTCATTCCATCTTAGATAAGCTTTACTCCGAGTCATGAGTCAAAGCAACTCAACAAGATGTGAATACATCAAGATGCTTAAACGAAAAATGGTAACCCCATTTTGAGCTTAAACAATGAGTATGACCTATGATCAAGTGTCCTCACTTGACTCCTAAGTCAATATACTCTAACATAGGTGACTATGTCACCACCCAATTCTAGATGAAGTTCTCTTGTGTCCTTTTCTGAGTTATTGCATTTGTTCCCTGCATATTTGTTTCCTTCTCTCTCAAACAAAAAAAAACAAAAAAAACTCCATCTAGAAACTTTCACTCTTTTCTTTTTGTTCTTGTTCTGCATATTTCTGCATCAAATTCCTTGCAAATCCTTCAGCTAATTCATTGCAAATCTTTTGTGAGATCTTACTTGACTAGTGAGCTGAGGTGACAAGTGTTTTTCTCTGTGTAAACTCGGTCTCACCGACTTGCAAATTTCGGTCCAACCGAATCTTTTCGGTACCACCGAAATGTGCCACTCGGTGCCACCGACTTTGCAATCAGAAAAATAGTTTGCCACTTGTTCTACATTTCTTCTGATCCAGCTCCATTCAATGAATCTTGTCCTCCACAAGCATCACAATTTTATCCTCTGCTCTGTGCTGAATCTCAAGGACCAAACCTATTCGACGGATTCTAGGAAAAACCTTCTTGGAAATTGATGTCAAAGGCGGAGAGAGAGATCACATCAAAGCTTATAGGAGAGAGAGAGATCACATCAAGGGAGAGAAACAGTCTCAAGGACCAAACCCACAAGAGAGAAAGTATTAAGGGGGAGATAGAGACCTCAAGGGGGAGAGAAAGTCTCAAGGATCCCAGATGTTGTTAAGGGGGGGAGAGAGATTTCCAGGGAGAGAAAAATACTCAAGGATCCCAGATGCTTGATGTTCAAGAGGAGAGATGCCACATGTCTTCTTGGGGAAAAGACATGTTCATATGAACTCATTTGAATTAAGTTCTATTCAGCTTTGATTTCTGTTTCCTATCTTCTCCCAATATCCCATGTAAGATTCAGGGGGAGCAAGACACCTAAGGGAAAAGAAATCAGTCAAATTCATTGCATATCTTTATTCTTGGGGACATGTTGAATCCAATGTTATCACTCTCTACATGTCATCCCAGTCTTGGCATTCTTGTGGTTTCTTTTGTTTGCTCTGGCTAGTGGACGTACCTGTGTTATCTAACCTTGTTTGCAGGTTCATTCCATCCTAAGCCAACTCGAGACCACAAGGTAAGTATATGCATCAAAATCATGAGTATGAGGAGTCTTGCTTATGTACATACTGTTTGCAAGAAGGACTCATGAGCATGAAGGTACTTTCCTTAATAATCTTTTGCTCTGATGCATATGGCCAAGATACATGTAACACATTGCCTACTCTGTCATGTTTATGCTCTCACATGCCTCTATATTTCATATTTACATGAGTGCATACATGTAGGGGGAGCCTATGCTTGCTACATGTTCTTCCAAAGCTTTACTTGCTGTTCTGTACATCTTTATCTAAAGCTTTGATGTATGTTGCCATCAATTACCAAAAAGGGGGAGATTGAAAGCACAAGTGCTCCCTAGGTGGTTTTGATAATTGATGACAAGATATCTCTTGTTGGACTAACACTTCTATCTAGCATGTTTCAGATAAGTTCAACAATGGCATGGCATGGATGTGAAAGTGGAACCCTCAAAATGCTAAGGACAATGGATTGGCTCTTCCCCGGCAAGGTCACTGTTCACTGCGGCAAGCTTTCCCCGGCAAGGTTACTGTCACGGCGGCAAGCTTTCCCCGGCAAGGTCACTGTTCATGGCGGCAAGCTCTTCCCCGGCACTGTTCACGGCGGCAAGCTTTCCCCGGTCATTGAGTCCATAGGAAAAGCCAATACTATCAAGGAGGGATGAGGTGTTGCTTAATGAGTCTCTTGCTCCATGTGCTTAATGATATGCTCCAAAACCCTCAACTACTTTCCCATATCCACATATGACCTAAACTCTAAGCCAAACTCGGTCCTACCGATTTTTCCTATCCGGCGCCACCGAGTTTCACTTGTCATTAGCCACTGCCAAACCCTAGCAAATCGGTTCTACCGATAAGGTTCTCGGTCCCACCGAGATGGGATTGCAAACTCTTTGTTACCTATTGCAATATTCTCGGTCCCACCGAGATATGCAATCGGTCCCACCGAGATTGCAATGTAAACTCAGTGTTTCCCCTTTGTAACTTTTCGGTCTCACCGAGTTCCACTCGGTCCCACCGAAAGAGCAAATTGGTCCCACCGAGTTTGCCTGACCAACTCTCTGGTTAGCTAATTACCAAACTCGGTCTCACCAAGTTTGTGTAATCGGTCTCACCGAGATTACGTTATGCCCAAACCCTAACCGAATCGGTCCTACCGAGTTGCATGTCAGTCCCACCGAAATTCCTAACGGTCACTAGGTTTACTACTTTGGTCAGACCGAGTTTATTTATTCGGTCCCACCGAGATTGGAAAACTGTGTAACGGTTGGATTTTGTGTGGAGGCTATATATACCCCTCCACCTCCTTCTCATTCGATGAGAGAGCCATCAGAACACACACATCATTCCTACTCATATGTTCTGAGAGAAAACCACCTACTCATGTGTTGAGATCAAGACATTCCATTCCTACCATATGAATCTTGATCTCTAGCCTTCCCAAGTTGCTTTCCACTCAAATCTTCTTTCCACCAAATCCAAATCCTATGAGAGAGAGTTGAGTGTTGGGGAGACTATCATTTGAAGCACAAGAGCAAGGAGTTCATTACCTACACACCATTTGTTACTTCTTGGAGAGTGGTGTCTCCTAGATTGGCTAGGTGTCACTTGGGAGCCTCCGACAAGATTGTGGAGTTGAAGCAAGGAGTTTGTAAGGGCAAGGAGATCGCCTACTTCGTGAAGATCTACCGCTAGTGAGGCAAGTTCTTCGTGGGCGATGGCCATGGTGGGATAGACAAGGTTGCTACTTCGTGGACCCTTTGTGGGTGGTTGCTTCTTCGTGGACCCTTCGTGGGTGGAGCCCTTCGTGGACTCGCGCAACCGTTGCCCTTGGGTGGAGCCCTGTGTGGACTCGCGCAACCGTTACCCTTCGTGGGTTGAAGTCTCCATCAACGTGGATGTAGGATAGCACCACCTATCCGAACCACGGGAAAAACATCCGTGTCTCCAATTGCGTTTGATCTTTCCAAACCCTTCCCTTTACATTCTTGCAAGTTGCATGCTTTACATTCCGCTGCTCATATACTCTTTGCATGCTTGCTTGATATGTATTGTGTGTGTTGAAATTGTGCCTAAACTCCACTTAAACCGAAAAAGCTTAAAAATTGTAACTTTAGCACTAAGTGTCTAATCACCCCCCTCTAGACACATCTACTTCTAGATCCTACAGCAACCTACTAGCACCAATCCCGGACTTGGAGACAAGAATTGTATACAAGAGATGAACTAGGGTTTTGAGATGAGATGGTGCTGATGAAGATGTTGATGGAGATTGCCCTCCCCGATGAGAGGAGCGTTGGTGATGACGATTGCGATGATTTCCCCCTCCGGGAGGGAAGTTTCCCCGGCAGAACAGCTCCGCGAGAGCCCTAGATTGGTTCTGCCAAGGTTCTGCCTCGTGGCAGCGGAGTTTCGTTCGAGAAGATGGCTTATGGTTTTTTCCCATCGAAAGACTCCATATAGCAGAAGATGCCCACCGGAGGGCCACCAGGGGGCCCACGAGGTAGGGTGCGCGTCCCAGGGGTAGGGCACGCCCCCACCCTCCTGGGCAGGGTGTGGCCCCCCTGGTGAAGTTCTTGCTCTCAGTATTTTTTTTATATATTTGGAAAACATCTTCCATGAAGTTTCAGGACTTTTGGAGTTGTGCAGAATAGGTCTCTAATATTTGCTCCTTTTCCAGCCCAGAATCCCAGCTGTCGTCATTCTCCCTCTTTATGTAAACCTTGGAAAATAAGAGAGAATAGGCATAAGTATTGTGACATAATGTGTAATAACAACCTATAATGCAATAAATATTGATATAAAAGCATGATGCAAAATGGACGTATCAACTCCCCCAAGCTTAGACCTCGCTTGTCCTCAAGCGAAAAGCCGAAATCGAAAAATATGTCCACATGTTTAGAGATAGAGGTGTCGATAAAAATAAAATACAGACATGAGGGCATCATGATCATTCTTAGAACAACAACTTATATAATTCTTGTCATATGATCTCTAATGCTAGAGTAATAATTCAATCACAATATCAAGTATGAATCATAAACTTCATTGAAAACTAACAAACTACAATCTCAGTCATTGAAGCAATTGCAATTTATCATAACATAGGAAAGAGTCAACCTATAAGAGCTTTTCAGCAAGTCCACATACTCAACTATCATATAATCTTTCACAATTGCTGACACTCACGCAATACTTATGGGTATGGAGTTTTAATCAGACACAGAGCAAGATAGGGGCTTATAGTGTTGCCTCCCAACGTTTTACCTCAAGGGTAATGTCAATAGTAATAGTTCATGAAAACTCACATCCAATTAGCCATATATACCAGGATCTTTCCAACATATTGTGCTTGCCAAAGGATAAAGTGTAAAAAGGAAGGGTGAAAATCACCATGACTCTTATGCAATGTAGAAGATAAAAGTAAGAGATAGGCCCTTCGCAGAGGGAAGCAGAGGTTGCCGTGCGCTTTTATGGTTGGATGCATAAAATCTTAATGCGAAAGAACGTCACTTTATATTGCCACTTGTGATATGGACCTTTATTATGCAGTCTGTCGCTTTTATTACTTCCATATCACACGATCGTATCAAGCTTATTTCCTCCACACCAATCAATCATACATATTTAAAGAGCAATTTTTATTGCTTGCACCGATGACAACTTACTTGATGGATCTTACTCAATCCATAGGTAGATATGGTGGACTCTTATGGCAAGACTGGTTTAAGGCTATTTGGAAGCACAAGTAGTATCTCTACTTGGTGCAATGAATTTTGCTAGCATGAGGGGAAAGGCAAGCTAATCATGTTGGAAGATCCAAGACAATATAATTCATCTCAGATGTAAGAAAACATAACCCACTATGTTGTCTTTCTTGTCCAATGTCAACTCTTTAGCATGTCATATTTTAATGAGTGCTCACAATCATAAAAGATGTCCAAGATAGTATATTTATATGTGAAGACCTCTCTTTCTTTATTACCTCCTATTAATTGCAACGATGACCAAAACTGTGTTTGTCAACCCTCAACAACTTTTATGCAGCATACTCTTTCTATGTGAGCTCATTACTCTCCATAAGACTCACATGATCTCTTTGTTTCTTTTTATTTCTTTCTCTTTTCTTTTATTCACTTAGGATCATGGCAAAATAATCAAGCCCTTGACTCAACACTAATCTTTATTATATAGCTCACGGACTCGATTACATAGAAGGATAATAAAGCAAAACTCACGACTAGATCATACTAAGAACTTCTATTCTACTAGATCAAGATATTACCAAAAGGATCGAGCTAAGAAAAATGGTAAAGATAAGGTGATGGTGATACGATACCGGGGCACTCCCCCAAGCTTGGTAGTTGCCAAGTGGAGTGCCCATACCAGATACTCAATTCTTCTTTGTTGGTGGAGACGGTGGTGATTTTGTTGATGGCGTAAGCTTCTTCCTTAATTTGCATTTGAGAACAGAATTTTGGTCCCTTAGGTCCTCGATCTCCTAATCCAAGCTCAGTATCTTTTTGCATAGTTCCTGTTTGTTATCCTGCAAGAGGCGAAAAGGGATAAACTCGATCTTAGGTTTCTTTACCCTATCCGGGAGGCTTGACTCTTTGAACTCCACATGCATGTCCCCAGGTTGAGGTAGTGGGACTTCATCTTCATCTGAGCTCGTCTCCTCCTTTCCCTTGGGTTCATAGTCCTCTTCTTCTTCCGTAGTCCAACCGCAATGCTCTGCATCCCCGTAAACCTTAGGATCTGCAAGGTAATCAGCCATGTAGCTTTCACCTTCCGATTCCTGGGATGACATGTTGCTCTGTCTGTAGCAGGACAGCTCAAAACAAAGACAAGATATATTTGCGTGATATGGGAGTCAAAACCCCCGAGAGATTATATAATGAATTTTTACCGACCAAAATACGTGTCGTGTATGAAAATGGAGTTCGGAGAGCACACGAGGTGCCCACGAGGTAGGGGGCGCACCCTCCACCCTCATGGAGCCCTCGTGTCGTTCCCGGACTGCTACTTATTTTTCTATTTTTCTAAATATTCCAAAACGGAGAAATATTGCCTTAAAAACTGTTTTGGAGTCGGTTTACTTACCGTACCACATACCTATTCCTTTTCGGAGTCTGAAACGTTCCGGAAAGTGTCCCTTATGTATTCCTCCGGGGTTACGGTTTCAATAACATTGGTTTCAACATTTATGGGATTACCTGAGATATAGTGTTTGATTCTTTGACCATTCACCACCTTCGGATTTGTGCCTTCGAAGTTGTTGATTTTTATGGCACCGGAACGATAGACCTCCTCGATAACGTAAGGACCTTCCCATTTAGAGAGAAGTTTTCCTGCAAAAAATCTTAAACGAGAGTTGTATAGCAATACATAACCACCTACATTAAACTCGCGCTTTTGTATCCTTTTGTCGTGCCATCTTTTAACTTTTTCTTTAAACAACTTGGCATTTTCATAGGCTTGGGTTCTCCATTCATCAAGTGAGCTAATATCAAATAACCTCTTCTCACCGGCAAGTTTAAAATCATAATTAAGTTCTTTAATAGCCCAATAAGCCTTGTGTTCTAGTTCGAGAGGTAAGTGACATGCTTTTCCATAGACCATTTTATACGGAGACATACCCATAGGATTTTTATATGCAGTTCTATAGGCCCATAATGCATCATCAGGTTTCTTGGACCAATTCTTTCTAGACCTATTAACAGTCTTTTGCAAAATTAATTTGAGTTCTCTATTAATCAATTCTACTTGACCACTAGACTGAGGGTGATAAGGGGATGCAATTCTATGATTAACATCATATTTAGCAAGCATTTTACAGAAAGCACCATGAATAAAATGTGAAACACCATCAGCCATTAAATATCTAGGGACTCCAAATCTTGGAAAATAACTTCTTTAACCATTTTAATAGAAGTGTTATGATCAACACTACTAGTTGGAATAGCTTCTACCCACTTAGTAACGTAATCAACAACAACTAAAATATGTGTATAACCATTAGAGGAAGGAAAATGTCCCATATAGTCAAAGCCCCGAACATCAAATGGTTCAATAACAAGTGAATAATTCATAGGCATTTCTTGACGTCTACTAATATTACCAATTCTTTGACATTCATCACAAGATAAGACAAACTTACGGGCATCCTTGAAGAGAGTAGGCCAATGAAAACCAGATTGCAGTACCTTATGTGTAGTTCTATATCCAACATGGTGTCCTCCATAAGCTTTGGAGTGACACTTGCGTAGGATCTGTTCCTGTTCATGCTCAGGTACACAACGTCTAATAACACCATCTACTCCTTCTTTATAAAGATGTGTGTCATCCCAAAAGTAATGCCTCAAATCATAGAAGAACTTTTTCTTTTGCTGGTATGTGAAACTAGGTGGTATAAACTTAGCAACAATGTAATTAGCATAATCAGCATACCATGGAGCAATATGAGAAGCATTTATGACATTTAATTGCTCATCAGGAAAGCTATCATCAATAGGTAGTGGGTCATCAAGCACATTTTCTAACCTAGACAAGTTGTCTGCAACGGGGTTCTCAGCTCCTTTTCTATCAACAATATGCAAATCAAATTCTTGTAGCAAGAGAGCCCATCTAATAAGTCTAGGTTTAGCATCTTTCTTTTCCATAAGATATTTAATAGCAGCATGATCAGTGTGAATAGTTACGTTAGAATCAACAATGTAAGGTCTAAACTTATCACACGCAAATACAACTCCTAAGAATTATTTTTCAGTAGTAGCATAATTTCTTTGAGCATTGTCTAGAGTTTTACTAGCATATTGAATAACATTTAGTTTCTTATCAACTCTTTGTCCTAGAACAACACATACATCATAATCACTAGCATCACACATAATTTCAAAGGGTAAATTCCAATCAGGTGGCTGAACAATAGGTGCAGAGATCAATGCTTTCTTAAGTATTTCAAATGCTTCTTCACAATCATCATCAAAGACAAATGGTATATCTTTTTTTAATAAATTAGTTAGAGGCCGAGAAATTTTCGAGAAGTCCTTAATGAACCTCCTATAAAAACCGCCATGACCAAGGAAACTTCTTATACCCTTGATGTCCTTGGGACATGACATCTTTTCAATAGCATCAACCTTGGCTTTATCAACTTCAATACCTCTTTCAGAAACTTTATGCCCCAAGACAATACCTTCATTAACCATAAAGTGGCACTTTTCCCAATTCAAGACAAGATTAGTTTCTTCACATCTCTTCAAAACTCGATCAAGGTTGCTCAAGCAATCATCAAAAGAAGATCCATAGACGGAAAAGTCATCCATGAAAACCTCACAAATCTTTTCACAGAAGTCAGATAATATAGCCATCATGCATCTTTGAATGGTAGCGGGTGCATTATATAAACCAAAAGGCATATGTCTATAAGCAAAAGTACCAAAAGGGCATGTAAAAGTAGTCTTTGATTGATCTTTGGCTGACACAGATATTTGAGAGAAACCAGAATAACCATCTAGAAAGCAAAAATGTGTATGTTTGGATAATCTTTCTAGCATTTGATTGATAAAAGGTAAGGGGTAATGATCTTTTTAGTAGCCTTATTTAATTTGCGGAAATCAATTACCATCCTATAACCTGTAATAATTCTTTGAGGAATCAATTCATATTTATCATTAGGAAGAACAGTAATACCTCCCTTCTTAGGGACACAATGGACAGGGCTTACCCATTGACTATCAGCAACGGGATAAATTATACCTACCACAAGGAGCTTTAGTGTCTCCTTTCTTACCACTTCTTTCATTTTAGGATCCAGCCAGCATTGATGATCACGAACTGGTTTAGCATCTTCTTCCAAATTAATTTTATGTTGACATAGAGTGGGACTAATGCCCTTAAGATCATCAAGAGTATACCCAATAGCAGCACAGTGCTTCTTCAGAATTTTCAATAATCTCTCTTCTTCATGTTCTGAAAGGTTAGCACTAATAATAACATGATATATATTTTTCTCATCAAGATAAGCATATTTAAGAGTATCAGGGAACGTTTTAAGCTCAAACATGGGATCACCCTTGGTGGAGGAGGATCCCCTAGGATTTCAACAGGTAAATTGTTTTTCAGAATAGGCTCCTGTTTAAAGAATACTTCATCTAATTCCCTTCTTTCATTCATAAACATATCATTTTCATGGTCTAGCAAGTATTGTTCTAAAGTATCACTAGGAGGTACGGCAATAGAAGCAAGACCAATAATTTCATCCTTACTAGGTAATTCTTCTTCTCGGTGTTGTCTACTAAATTTAGAGAAATTAAATTCATGAGTCATATAGCATTAACAGTATTTAAGAAGGGTCTACCAAATATAATGGGACAAAAGCTATCTTGTGGGGAACCAAGAACAAGAAAATCAGCAGGATATTTAGTTTTCCCACACAATACTTCGACATCTCTTACAATTCCCATTGGTGAAATAGTATCCCTATTGGCAAGTTTAATTGTGACATCAATACCTTCCATCTCAGCAGGTGCAATATCGTGCATAACTTCTTGGTATTAGGAATAAGGTATTGCACTAGCACTAGCACCCATATCACATAAGCCATGATAACAATGATCTCCTATTTTAACAGAAATAACAGGCATGCCTACCACAGGTCTAGGTTTATCTTTATCACAGGGTTTAGCAATTCTAGCAGTTTCATTATAGAAATAAATAACATGCCCATCTATATTATCAGACAGGAGATCTTTAACAATAGCAATATTAGGTTCAACTTTAACTTGCTCAGGAGGTGTATATGTTATAATATTGCTTTTACAAACTACAGTGGAAGCTTTAGCATGATCCTTTATCCTAACAGGGAAAGGTGGTTTCTCAACATAAGAAGTAGGAACAATAGGATCATTATAAGTGATAGTCTTTTCTTCAACTTTAATAGGTGCAACTACTTTTACTTCTATGGGAGGATGATATTTAAACCACTTCTCCTAAGGGAGATCAACATAAGCAGCAAAAGATTCACAGAAAGAAGCTACTATCTCAGAGTCAAGTCCATATTTAGTGCCAAATTTACCAAAAAAATATCGGTATCCATAAAAGATTTAACACAATCAAAACTAGGTGTCATACCTGACTCCTTACCATTGTCGAGGTCCCAATCTTCAGAGTTGCGTTTAATTCTTTCCAATAAATCCCATTTGAATTCAATAGTCTTCATCATAAAAGAGCCAGCACAAGAAGTATCAAGCATGGTGCGATTGTTACCAGAAAGCTGAGCATAAAAATTCCGAATAATCATTTCTCTTGAGAGCTCATGATTGGGGCATGAATATAAAATTGATTTAAGGCTCCCCCAAGCTTGAGCGATGCTTTCTCCTTCGCGAGGCCAAAAATTATATATGTAATTGCGATCATGATGAACAAGATGCATAGGATAAAACTTCTGATGAAATTCCAATTTCAATCGTTTGTAATTCCAAGACCTCATATCATCACATAGCCTATACCATGTCGATGCATCTCCCCTCAAAGATAAGGGAAATACCTTCTTCTTAACAACATCTCTGGATACACCTGCAAGCTTAAATAATCCACAAACTTCATCAACATATATCAGATGTTCATCAGGATGTTTTGTTCCATCTCCTAAAAAAGGATTAGCTAGCAGTTTTTCTATCATACCCTAAGGAACTTCAAAGAAAGCATTTTCATTTCCATTTTCAGTAGGTTCAGTAGGTTGAGGAGCAACTCTTTGCTCTACTGGTCGGGGTGAAGATACCCCGAACAAGCCCCACAGAGGATTACCTTCCATGGTAACAAGTGGCAGTAAATTTTAGCACACTATATAAATTTTTCCTCACCAAATTCTACCTACCAAAGGCGCTTCACTCCCCGGCAACGGTGCCAGAAAAGAGTCTTGATGATCCACAAGTATAGGGGATCTATCTTAGTCCTTTCGATAAGTAAGAGTGTCAAACCCAACAAGGAGCAGAAGGAAATGATAAGCGGTTTCTAGCGAGGTATTCTCTGCATGTACTGAAATAAGTGGTAACAGATAGTTTTGTGATAAGATAATTTGTAACGAGCAACAAGTAACAAAAGTAAATAAGGTGTAGCAAGGTGGCCCAATCCTTTTGGTAGCAAAGGACAAGCCTGGACAAACTCTTATAAGATGTAAAGTTCTCCCGAGGACACCTAGGAATATCGTCAAGCTAGTTTTCATCACGCTCATATGATTCGCGTTCCGTACTTTGATAATTTGGTATGTGGGTGGACCGGTGCTTGGGTATTGCCCTTACTTGGACAAGCATCCCACTTATTATTAACCTCTATTGCAAGCATCCACAACTACAACAAAAGTATTAAGGTAAACCTAACCATATCATGAAACATATGCATCCAAATCAGCCCCTTACGAAGCAACACATAAACTAGGGTTTAATTAAGCTTCTGTCACTCTAGCAACCCATCATCTACTTATTACTTCCCAATGCCTTCCTCTAGGCCCAAATAATGGTGAAGTGTCATGTAGTCGACGTTCACATAACTACTGATAGCAAGACTTCTCCCATGTCCTCAGGAACAAAAGTAACTACTCACAAAGCATAAACATGTTCATAATCAGAGGGGTATTAATATGCATATAGGATCTGAACTTATGATCTTCCACCAAATAAACCGACTAGCATCAACTACAAGGAGTAATTAACACTACTAGCAACCTACTAGCACCAATTCCGGACTTGGAGACAAGAATTGGATACAAGAGATGAACTAGGGTTTTGAGATGAGATGGTGTTGATGAAGATGTTGATGGAGATTTCCCTCCCCCGATGAGAGGAGCATTGGTGATGACGATGGCGATGATTTCCCCCTTCGGGAGGGAAGTTTCCTCGGCAGTACAGCTCCGCCAGGGCCATAGATTGGTTCTGCCTCGTGGTGGCGGAGTTTTGTCCGAGAAGATGGCTTATGATTTTTTTCCCATCGAAAGACTCCATATAGCAGAAGATGGCCAGCGGAGGGCCACCAAGGGGCCCACGAGGTAGGGGGCGCGCCCCCACCCTCGTGGGCAGGGTGTGGCCCCCCTGGTGAAGTTCTTGCTCTCAGTATTTTTTATATATTTGGAAAACATCTTCCGTGAAGTTTCAGGACTTTTGGAGCTGTGCAGAATATGTCTCTAATATTTGCTCCTTTTCCTGCCCAGAATCCCAGCTGCCGGCATTCTCCCTCTTTATGTAAACCTTGTAAAATAAGAGAGAATATGCATAAGTATTGTGACATAATGTGTAATAACATCCTATAATGAAATAAATATTGATATAAAAGCATGATGCAAAATGGACGTATCAGGCAGCTCTTCATGTTATCCCGGATTGGACGGTTCCCTATTTGGCATATATGACCCGGGGCGAATTACCCGAGGATGAGGTTTGGCCCGACAGATAATCCGACGGTCCAAGTCAAAGACTATTGTCAACGGAGAGTTGCATCATTGCAGTGTTACAGGGGCGTTTCAACGTTGTGTGTCTCTGGAAGAAGGCTGTGAGATCCTCCATGAGATCCATGAAGGGGACTGTGGGCATCATGTTGGTTCAAAGTCTCTGGTAGCCAAAGCTTTTCATCATGGTTTTGATTGGCTGACGGCTCATGTTGATGCTGAGGACTTGGTCAGAAGGTGTAACTGTTGTCAGAAATTTGCACGTTGAGCTCATGTTCCGGCTTAGGAGTTAAGGATGATTCCAATCACTTGGCCATTTGCAGTCTGGGGGCTTGATATGGTGGGGCCCTTTAAGAGATCCAAGGATAAGAAGACCCACCACCTGGTGGCAGTTGACAAGTTTACTAAGTGGGTAGAGGCCGAGCCAGTGAGCAAATGTGATGCAGCGACGGCGGTTCAGTTCATGAAGAAAGTGATCTTCCGCTTTGGCTTTCCACATAGCATTATCACTGACAATGGCACTAACTTTTCCAAGGGAGCTATGGAAGATTTTTTCAACGTGAGCATATCCAGCTTGATATATCGTCAGTAGCTCACCCCCAGTCTAATGGTCAAGCTGAGAGAGCCAATCAAGAGATCTCAAGAGGTATTGAACCCTGGCTTATGGTTCCCTTGCAGAGGACGCCGGGCTGTTGGGTCGAGGAGTTACCTTCTGTATTATGGAGCATTAATACCACCCCCAACAGGTCTACGGGTTATACGCCCTTTTTCATGGTTTATGGAGCAGAAGTAGTTCTCCCTAGTGACATTCGTCATGACTCGCCCCGTGTGGCGGCTTATGTTGAAGCTCACAATGAAAAAGCACGTCAGGAAGCACTTGACCTGTTGGATGAAGAGCGTGATATTGCAGTGGCTCGTTCGGCAATTTACCAGCAAGACCTGCGCCGTTACCACAGCCGTCAGGTTAAAACCAGAACTTTTCAAGAAGGTGATCTGGTGCTCCGGCTCATCCAGGATCAGGCTGATATGCACAAGTTATCCCCACCTTGGGAAGGACCCTTTGTGGTCAGCAAGAATCTAAACAATGGGTCATATTACCTTATCGATGTTTGAGACCACAAGGACTCACGCACGTCGGAGGAGGAGACCCGCCGGCCCTGGAATATTGCTCAGCTTAGGCCATATTATACATGAGCCACAGGCTCTCCATATGTACATATTTAAACAATGTATATATTATGATTGATATAATAAACCGACATCCTTGCTAAAGCGGGGGTTCTGCCGTTCTCTTACATGAGTTTCTGATTATTTTGTTAATTCGTCTATCAAGCCCATATTATAAGAGCACAACTCTGTTACCTTGGTAATCCTATTATCAAGCCCATATTATAAGAGCACAACTCTGTTACCTTTGTAATCCGGCTATCAAGCCCATGTTATAAGAGCACAGCTCTGTTACCTTGGTAATCCGGCTATCAAGCCCATCTTATAAGAGCACAGCTCTATTACCTTGGTAATCCGGCTATCAAGCCCATATTATAAGAGCACAACTCTGTTACCTTGGTAATCCGGCTATCAAGCCCAAATTATAAGAGCACAACTCTGTTACCTTGGTAATCTGGCTATCAAGACAATATCACAACTTCATATGAGCAGGGCTCTGATCTACTGAAGGCTTAATTCCCGGATTAGAGGGACCAAAGAGAGTCTGATGCATAGCACAACTCAAACATAGGTATCTCTTGGGCACAACCCACATAATCACATGGGGGCTTGGTCGTATTCGAACCATAGCTACACCTCTTGATAGGCTTAAGGCCACCAGGGAAATCACTTGGGGGCTTGGTCGTATTCGAACCATAGTTACACCTCTTGATAGGCGTAAGGCCACCAGGGAAATCACTTGGGGGCTTTGGTCGTATTTGAACCATCGCTTTAACCCTCTTGATCGTTGTAATACCACAATTATGACTACTTTTGACTTTTTTGATTTTTTCTTCGGTTTATAATGCTTTATGAGTATAATTTATTTATGCTATTTAAATTTGGTCTGGGCCCGTTCATAAAACCGGCAATGGCTGAGGAATATCAATGTTCAATTTATGGGTTATCACCCTTATTATACTACCTTGCTGATCCAGCGGTGTGATAAAATATCAAAGGTATGCTATCTTTCACATTTATTTACTCTTAAGTACAACTTTGGTTATAATCGCAGGTTATATGTTGGGCATTATGACTCGTTCGGCGGTAATCCACCAGGACACTTTACACTTGTTTTATGCAGAAACAGGTTGAATAAAACTGCTAAAAATCATAAGCAGACATAGCATAATCATGGCGGATTAACAGTGTCATGCAAAATGAATATGCACGATGGCATAGCAGACCAGGTGTTTAAACTAGCCTATTACAAGGCGTTATAATGCCCAGAAGGATAATTGTTTTCAACAAGTATTGCAATATGCAGAAGGCTAAACCGGCCTCCGGATCATGACTCTTCGCCGGGCTGACTTGACGGTTGTGGATCATCCTGTGCCGGTTCATCCTCCTTCTCTCCACCCAGTGGCTGGAAGTCAATGGTTTCCCAGTCGATTCCAGTCATGTCCTTGAATACAACCTTGTCGCTTATAAGTGTGGAGGGATCAACATCAGGGGCGTAGGTATGCTTACGGATTGGCGCGATAAGATTTTCCACATCATGAGTTGGCGCATTAACCCGTTTGTTGTCGGCGTCATAAATCGACTGGTAATGAGAAAGATCTGTCTCTTCAGCAAATTTGCTTGCTAATGGGCGCATTTCCTTCATCAAAGCTCGGAGATCATCATTGTCAAAATTTGACTCGTCTTCCTTTATGCTTGGATAGATACGTCCTATATCAGCCGGGTCAAGATCTGGTATCCATGCTTTAGCCCGGATTAGCGCAGTTAGAGCACCTGCCCTTGTAGCTGATCTATTTAACTCCTCAAACCGGGCAGGTAGCATTAACAACTTCTCTAATGTTCCCTTGATCAAAGTTGGGGGCGGTTTGTTATGAGAGGCAGTACAAATGATCCGTTGCACGCCGGCATATAATTGCTCTATGAGAGTATAGGCAGCCTTCAATTTCTTCTGCATATCAGAGCCCAGATGGGTAATGCGAGATCCTGCATCATTGCGCACATCGATAAACCGGTAGTTCATAGGATAGTACATGTTAACAGCTGACAATAAGGGTACTTACCAAACACAGCAGTGGTCATGGCATTGATTTGCCACTTCAAGCCAGTCAGTTCTTCTGCTACCGGATTAAGAGTTGTTTTAGCATCCTCCGCCCATTTTAGCAGAGTTGCTTTTTCATCATCCCACCCTACCCATTCGCTTTTAAAGCTTTCCTTCAGTTGTCCCATGGCTGTTAAAGTGCTACTTAGCTCTTCTTTAGCCTTGGAAGTTTCTGCTTGCTGGGACTTGATATTTTCTTGAAGGTCGGCGATTTGAGATTCCTTTTTGCCCAGATCAGCCTGCAAGAGACATTTAATGAGTTGGTAGTGCATATTTGAAGTCCTAAGCACATAACAAGTTATACACTTGGCACTTGGGGGCTAATGCATCTTGCTTTTTATCAACTAACATTTTAAGTACCAAGCACATAACAAGTTATACACTTGGAACTTGGGGGCTAATGCATATTTGCTCAAGTCAAGGTTATGGATTTTTCCTCCTCAGTCATATTACAAAGATGATTATCAAGAATTTTAGAAGCTTCATGACAGAAAGGTATCGATTCATCCTAAAGGTATAAACCGGTCTCTGGGGGCTACGCAAGCAAAGTTAAATACTGTTCTGTTACAAGTCCCGGTTCACATTAATATTATGAACCGACCCTTGGGGGATACTGGAATTGATAGTCTAAGCCAGTCATAAGGAAAGAAAGCTTATGCAGAGTGAGTGATATTTACCTTGTACCGCTCCTTCATCAGGCCCACTAAACCAGCTTCATAGTCACGGCTTGTGTACAGGTGGTTTAAGAGTCCAGAATGAATATCTTGGGCATTGAGGAGGGCATAGCTTGATAAATCTATTTTCCACTTGCCCTTATCCATAGCAGAAAATTCTTCCTTGGCACTATGTTTTGATAAAGCAACAGGATTACCAGGAGTTGTATAGCCTAAACCGGTAACAATGACATCATCCGATTGGTCATCAGCCGCTTTGACTGGGCTTGGTGGTTTATCAGCAGTTTTAGCCGGGCTTGGCGGCTCAGTAGCATGGCCTGTGGGATCATCTTCCGTCTCTTCAGCAAAGGTTTCATGATGTTCCGGTGGCGGATCATCAGGAGTAGTGTCAGCATTCGGCTCAAACTGTTCTGGGATTTGTTCCAATTCAGCGGTCGGGTTATCATCAGCCGGTGTATTCAATTTGGCCTTTTTGTTGGGCCTAGCTTTGGCTCTGAAATGAATGGAAATAAAGGTTAGTATATTAAACAGGTGCAAGGGATAAAGAGTTAAGCGTAGTATGCTTACCCAGGAACAGTCTTAAGAGGTGGAGGCTGTGTCCCTGTTGATTCTCCAGAGGATGAATGGAAAGTTCCCTGGTAGTTTGAGTCAGATGGATTAAGAGGTTGCCAAAAATAACCAGCCTTGGGATAAGATGTGTCAGGAATGGATGAAACCTCTGGTCGGTGTTTACGAACTAGCGTGTTCGGTAAACCGGATGAAGTAACCACCTGGCCACTATGCCGGGTTGTGCGGCGAGCTTCATGTTGTTGTTTCTTCAAAAGAAAGTTTGGATGCAGATAAGCTAGAGGGTGTGAAAATTTTACTTTCCGGTTTGCTTGAAGGGATTTCTGTGTTGGCTGAGGATCTGAACCGGAGGAAAGAATAATTACCTCTACATCATCAGCCCGGCTAGCTTCAGCGTCATCCTGATAAGGGTCATTGTCAATGAGGTGTATGAAAAATGAACCAATAGAATCAAGTTCTACCTCTGATTCCGGATTGTCAAGATCTTCATCGAGGTTCATCTCGGTGGATTCAGATGCTTTCTTCTTGGCAGGCTTTTTGACGACCTTTGTCTTGGATCGAGGGGTCTTGGACGGTTTATCCTGAGGTTTCTTCTTCCAAAATGGGTCGTCACCCTGTTAAAAGATTGGCAAAGGTTATAAGGAAGAGATCAGAATATCAGGTTCAAAAAGGGGTTAGGCAATCCTTATAGCTGGCGGTTTATTTGAAACACAGAAGGGACTTAGTCCTGTTTTGCTGCAGACAGCCACCGATTCATCCAGTATCTTTTTGACAGCTTCAGTGATTTCAGCATCAGTTAACTGAATGTTAGTGTGCCGTTGAGGGTCTTTCAAGTCCCCTGTGTCTTTGCACATTAAACTGGGGCGACGGCTTAAAGGCAAAATACTCCAAGATATCCAATAATGAACAAAGTCAATTCTTGTCAGACCATTAGCCACAAAGGCTCTGAGCTTGGAAAGTTCTGGTGCATACTTGGCCCATTCTTTTGCAGTCAGCCTTTGGGGGAATGGGTGTGTATTGGTAAGTCGGTGAGGACGATAACCCGGAAGAGGATTCTCATCATCAGGGGAAGTATCTTTGCAATAGAACCAAGTCTGGTTCCAATCCTTAGGGTGACTATGATGCTTGGCGTGAGGGAAGCTGACGTCTTTCCTTTTCTGAATTGAAACACCGCCAAGTTCAGTATTGGGCCCGTCTACAAATTCGGTACGGCGGTTTAAATAGAAAAGGTCCCTGAACAGTTCAACGGTCGGTTCTTCTTGCAGATAAGCCTCACAAAACACTTGAAAATTAAAAATATTGGACACAGAGTTAGGTCCAATATCTTGAGGGTGGATCTTGAAGCTAGCAAGCACATCATGAAAAAACTTTGATCCGGGAGTGATATGTCTCCAACGTATCTATAATTTATGAAGTATTCATGCTATTATATTATCAACCTTGGATGTTTTATATGCATTTATATGCTATTTTATATGATTTTTGGGACTAACCTATTAACCTAGTACCTAGTGCTAGTTTCTGTTTTTTCCTTGTTTTTGAGTTTTACAGAAAAGTAATATCAAACGGAGTCCAATTGACGTGCCAATTTTTGATGATTTTTTATGGACCAAAAGAAGACCCCGGAGTAAAAGAGTTGGGCCAGGAGAGTCCCAGGGCGTCCACGAGGGTGGGGGCGCCACCCCCCCCAGGCGTGTGGTCCTGCCTCGTGGACGCCTCGGGCACCTCCTTGACGCAAGACCGATGCCAAAAATTCCTATAAATATAGAAACCTCGGAAAATTAACCTAGATCGGGAGTTCCGCCGCCAGAAGCCTCCGTAGCCACCGAAAACAAATCTAGGCCCTCTCTAGCACCCTGCCGGAGGAGGCCATCATGACCGAAGGGCATGGAGGAGGATCCCAGAGGGGCCATTATCGTCATGAAGGCCAAGGACCAGAGGGAGAACCTCTCCCAATCCAGGGGGAGGTCATGGAGGAGGAAGCACAAGGGGGGAACCTCTCCTCCTCTCTCTTGGTGGCACTGGAGTGCCATCGAGAGGGGAATCATTGCCGCGGTGATCGTCTTCATCAACATCACCATCATCATCTCTTTTACGCGGTCCACTCTCCCGCACCCCGTTGTAACCCCGACTTGAACATGGTGCTTTATGCCACATATTATGATCCAATGATGTGTTGCCATCCTATGATGTTTTGAGTAGATATCTTTTGAATTTGGGTTGATTGATGATCTAGATTGGTATGAGTTGTATGTTTTACTTTGGTGATGTCCTATGGAGTCGTTTGTGTCACGCAAGCGTGAGGGATTCCTGCTGTAGGGTGTTGCAATACGTTTATGATTCGCTTATAGTGGGTTGAGTGAGTGACTGAAACACAAACACGAGTAAGGGGTTTGTTGCGTATGGGATAAAGAGGACTTGACGCTTTAATGCTATGGTTGGGTTTTACCTTAATGATCTTTAGTAGTTGCGGATGCTTGCTAGAGTTCCAATCATAAGTGCATATGATCCAAGTAGAGAAAGTATGTTAGCTTATGCCTCTCCCTCGTATGAAACTGCAATAGTGATTACCGGTCTTGTTAACGATTGCCTAGGACAATTCCGCACACCGATCCACCATTCTTCCACACTTGCTATTTATAATATTTAGTAATATATTCTAACTTCATGATAACAGCACCTACTTTTATATTTTAGCTCTCCGATATCATACAAAGTTATCCTCTTCATACCCACAACATAGTTTTATTTCTCGTTGCTAGTTGGAAGCAAACGTTCGGTGTACGTAGAGTCGTAATAGTGGCAGATAGGGCCTGAGAGAATATTGATCTTACCTTTAGCTCCTTGTGGGTTCGACACTCCATACTTATCACTTCCACCTTTGTAAATTGCTACAATGATTCCTTGCACTTGGGGATTATCAAGCTCTTTTCTGGCGCCGTTGCCGGGGAGCAATAGCGTGGGGTTGATATTCTCATGTATGCTTGTTTGCTTTCTTCACTAAGTAGATTTTGGTTTTGCTTTTTGTTCCTGTTGAGTTGTGGGTGAAACATACAAAAAAATTAAAAGAATGAAATTACAAAAAAAATTACTTGCCTCTCATGCCTAAAAAGTTTTTTCAAAAAGAGAAGTGATTGGAAAGTTATGCATTGAACAAGTGAGGGTCGACCTTGAGCACTTGTGTTCATGCTCACAGAAACAATGTAGAATTTTTCATGGAAGTTTCTCTGTAAATAATTATCCCCTTATATATATCCATTGTATTATAAAAATAATGTGCCGAGCTTTCGTTTTAGGATGATTAGATTGCTTGTTTACTATGTGCAGAACAAAAACAGAAACTTTGTCTGTAGCGCGTGATTTTACATTTTTTACTGGAAAGTCAAATGGGTCTGAAACTTTTTGCACTTTACTTCTGTACAAAATTTTCAAATTTTCAAATTTATTTAATAATTTTTGGATTTACAGAAGTTTACTAAACCTTCAGATTACTACAGACTGTCCTGTTTTAGACAGATTCTGTTTTTCGTGTGTTGTTTGCTTATTTTGATGAATCTATGGGTAGTGTCGGGGGGTATGAACCATGATGAAGTTGGAATACAGTATATATAGTTCTAATATGAAATTAGAATGAGTTTGCAACAATACCTAAAGGTAGTGATTTGCTTTATTATACTAACGGATCTCACAAAGTTTTTGTTAAAGTTTTTTTGTGGATGAAGTGTTCGAAGAACGAGGAGTGACCGATGTGAGAAGAATAAAGAGAGGCTAGAGCTCAAGCTTGGGGATGCCAAAGGCACCACAAGTAAATGTTCTAAGGATACTCAAGCATCTAAGCTTGGGGATGCCCCGGTTGGCATCCCATCTTTCTTCTTCAACAATTATCGGTATACCTTGGTTTTTGTTTCGTTCACATGATTTGTGTCCTTTGTTTTTTTGTTCTACCTTTGTGAACCATGCTAGTATGAGATAGCCCTTCATTGATTTATAGAATGCTTCATGTGCTTCACTTATATCTTTTAAGTATGATATTATAGAATTGCTCTTTGTGCTTCACTTAAATCTTTTGAGTATGGTTTTATAGAATGCTTCGTGTGCTTCACTTATACATTTTGAGATTGGACATTGGTTAGTCTATATTAATTGTAGAAATCTCCATGAACTTAACTTATATCTTTTGGAGTATGAATAATACTATCATCTAAAGCGGGTTTGGAAGAGTGTCAACTCTAGGAACTAGTGATCCCGCTATTCCAATGAGAAGAATTTTGCTTATGTGGAGAGTAGAAAAATTTCTATGCTTGTAGATCATGAAAAGAATGCTTTATGTGATGGTTATATTGTTGAAATCATTCATAATGTTACTGAAAATTATTATGAGGGAGGAATACATGCTTGTAGGAGTGCAATAATATCAAGTTTTTCTCTCTATGTGCTTAAGTTTTGAAGTTATACTTGTTTTTCCTTCCTATGCTAGTTGATTCTCGTTCCCATAAATTGTGTGCTCACAAAATCCCTAGGCATAGGAAGTGGGTTAGGTTTAAATGTGCTAGTCATATTCTTCATGATGCTCTCTTTATGTTCAAGTCTTATCTTTCATGTGAGCATCATTGAAATCATCATGCCTAGCTAAAAGGCATTAAAGAAAAGCGCTTGTTGGGAGACAACCCAATATTTTCCCTTACTGTTTTTGTGTGTTTACATGATTACGATACTGTAGTAATCATGTTTTATAGCTTTTGTTTTAATAAAGTGCCAAGTAAGACCTTTGGGAAGACTTGGGTGAAAGTTAATGTGATCTTGCTATAAAAAACAGAAACTTTGCGCTCACGAGATTAGCTGCCATTTTTTACAGAAGAGTGCTTTGGTTCTGATTCTTTTTTGCAGAAGATTAATAGAAAAATTCCTCATGTCCACCAATTTATTTCATAATTTTATGAGTATCAGAAGTATGGTTAGTGTTCAGATCATTACAGACTGTTCTGTTTCTGACAGATTCTGTTTTCATTGCATAGTTTGCTTGTTTCTAGTTTCTATGACTTATATTCCTCAATATAAATTATAGAAATGGTATGATACAGTAGGCATTGTGTGATAACAATTACGATCTTTGTCTTTGACAGTACCCAGGTGAATGGTTTACTCTTTATCGTACTAACCTATCTCACGAAGTTCCGTTAAGTTTTGTGTGATTGAAGTTTTCAAGCTTTGGGTGAGATATCGATATGAGGAGAATAAGGAGTGGAAAGACCCTAAGCTTGGGGATGCCCAAGGCACCCCAAGGTAATATTCAAGGAAGACTCAAGCGCCTAAGCTTGGGGATGCCCCAGAAGGCATCCCCTCTTTCGTCTTCAAAACTATCGGTATACCTTACTCGAAGTTATATTTTTATTCGTCACATGGTATGTGTTTTGCTTGGAGCGTATTTTGAACTTTACTTGCTGTTTTAATAAAATCATTGGATCTGAAATCTTAAATGAAAAAGAATCCTCCCATGGCTAGTTAATTATTTGACTACTCAGTGTCCTTCACTCATATCTTTTTGGAGTAGTTTGTCATTACTCACGTGCTTCACATATATCCTATGCGTAAATGGTTGAATGAAGTGAATATCATAAATCTCAATTTATATATGTTTCATATGCTTATACCATGGGGAGTAATGACTTCACATAGAATAAGTATAGTTAGTAAACTTATTGAAAGTTAGCAAACGTGGAATTGGTCACTTGAACAATTCATGAAAGAATATTGAAGGAAGAGAGATTTCACATATAAATATACTATATTGGACATCTTTTGTAATTGTGAGCACTCATTAAAATATGACATGCTAAAAGGTTGATGTCGTACAAGGAAGACAACGTAATGGGTTTTGTTTTCTTATATCCGAAATAAAGTATATTGTCTTGGATCATCCAACATGTTGAGCATGCTTTTCCCCCTCATGCTAGCCAAATTCTTTGCACCAAGTAGAGATACTACTTGTGCTTCCAAACATTCCTTAAACCTGTTTTGCCATGAGAGTCCACCATACCTACCTATGGATTGAGTAAGATCCTTCAAGTAAGTTGTCATCGGTGCATGCAATAAAAATTTCCCTCTAAATATGTATGATCTATTAATGTGGAGAAAATAAGCTTTATACGATCTTGTGATGTGGAAGAAATAAAAGCGACGGACTGCATAATAATGGTCCATATCACAACTGGCAATATAAAGTGACGTTCTTTTGCATTAAGATTTTGTGCATCCAACCATAAAAACACATGACAACCTCTGCTTCCCTCTACGAAGGGCCTATATTTTACTTTTATCTTCTACCTTATGCAAGAGTCATGGTGATCTTCACCTTTCCTTTTTACATTTTATCCTTTGGCAAGCACATTGTGTTGGAAAGATCCTGATATATATATCCAATTGGATGTAAGTTATCATGAACTATTATTGTTGACATTACCCTTGAGGTAAAAGGTTGGGAGGCGAATCTATAAGCCCCTATCTTTCTCTATGTCCGATTAAAACTTTGAACCCATAAATATCATGCGAGTGTTAGCAATTGTGAAAGATTAAATGATAGTTGAGTATGTGGAGTTTGCTAAACCAAAGCTCTGACATAGACTCTTCCTGAAAATAAGATGAATTGCAATTGTTTGATGACTGAGAATATAGTTTGTTAGTTTCAAGTAAGTTTATGATCTATACTTTAACATGTGAATAGCTTGTTACTTGATCATGAAAAGTTTTATGAAGATGAGCTACCGTTATGATATATAATGATGTTATAAAAAGTGATTGAAACAATCATTGAAGAAACTTATGCACTTGCTAGCATTCACACTTCATAAATTATTTCTTTTATCATTTACCTACTCGAGGACGAGCAGGAATTAATCTTGGGGATGCTGATATGTCTCCAACGTATCTATAATTTATGAAGTATTCATGCTATTATATTATCAACCTTGGATGTTTTATATGCATTTATATGCTATTTTATATGATTTTTGGGACTAACCTATTAACCTAGTGCCCAGTGCCAGTTTCTATTTTTTCCTTGTTTTTGAGTTTTACAGAAAAGGAATATCAAACGGAGTCCAATTGACGTGCCAATTTTTGACGATTTTTTATGGACCAAAATAAAACCCCAGAGTAAAAGAGTTGGGCCAGGAGAGTCCCGGGGCGTCCATGAGGGAGGGGGCGCCCCCCCCCCAAGCGTGTGGTCCTGCCTCATGGACGCCTCGGGCACCTCCTTGACATGAGACCGACGCCAAAAATTCCTATAAATATAGAAACCTCGGAAAATTAACCTAGATCGGGAGTTCCGCTGCCACAAGCCTCCGTAGCCACCGAAAACCAATCTAGGCCCTCTCTGGCACCCTGCCGGAGGGGGCCATCATCACCGGAGGGCATGGAGAAGGATCCCAGAGGGGCCATTATCGTCATGAAGGCCAAGGACCAGAGGGGGAACCTCTCCCAATCCAGGGGAAGTCATGGAGGAGGAAGCACAAGGGGGAGAACCTCTCCTCCTCTCTCTTGGTGGCACCGGAGTGCCATCGAGAGGGGAATCATCGCCGCGGTGATCGTCTTCATCAACATCACCATCATCATCACCATCCTCATATCTTTTACGCGTTCCACTCTCCCGCACCCTGTTGTAATCCCTATTTGAACATTGTGCTTTATGCCACATATTATGATCCAATGATGTGTTGCCATCCTATGATGTTTTGAGTAGATATCTTTTGTCTTTGGGTTGATTGATGATCTAGATTGGTACGAGTTGTATGTTTTACTTTGGTGCTGTCCTATGGTGCCCTCCGTGTGCGCAATCGTGAGGGATTCCCGCTGTAGGGTGTTGCAATACGTTTATGATTCGCTTATAGTGGGTTGCGTGAGTGACTGAAACACAAACCCAAGTAAGGGGGTTGTTGCGTATGGGATAAAGAGGACTTGATGCTTTAATGCTATGGTTGGGTTTTACCTTAATGATCTTTAGTAGTTGCGGATGCTTGCTAGAGTTCCAATCATAAGTGCATATGATCCAAGTAGAGAAAGTATGTTAGCTTATGCCTCTCCCTCATATGAAACTACAATAGTGATTACCGGTCTTGTTAACAATTGCCTAGGACAATTCCGCACACCGATCCACCATTATTCCACACTCACTATTTATAATATTTAGTAATATATTCTAACTTCATGATAACAGCACCTACTTTTATATTTTAGCTCTCCGATATCATACAAAGTTATCCTCTTCATATCCACAACATAGTTTTATTTCTCGTTGCTAGTTGGAAGCAAACGTTCGGTGTACGTAGAGTCGTATCAGTGGCAGATAGGGTTTGAGAGAATATTGATCTTACCTTTAGCTCCTTGTGGGTTCAACACTCCATACTTATCACTTCCACCTTTGGAAATTGCTACGATGATTCCTTGCACTTGGGGATTATCAGGGAGGTTTAAAGCCACGGTTCAGATGATCAACAAACAGAACTATCTCACCATCCTTGGGCTCAGGAGGATTTTCTGGACCGGGGGCTCGCCAGTGGATTTCACTCTGTTTCGGTAAAGCGCCGGTTATAACACATTCTTTCAGATCTTCTTCCGTAATCCGAGATGGAACCCAATTACAAGCATAAAAAGTCTTGGCCATTTCTTGGACAACCTGTCGGAAGGTTTGTGTCGGTTTAAGATTCATGGTTGACAAGCATAAAGCGTTGCAGGTTAAGAGACAAAAGGTATTTAGGCATGCAAAATTGTTAAACCAGAGGTTGATGCTATTATAAATGATAAAGCGATTGGCGGTTTACAAGGGGACTAATGGTATATGGCAGGTTATTTTTATAAAAGATAAACCACCAACACGGACAATGAGAGTATAGATCTGAAGCCAAAAAATGACTAAGTGAGGAAGAACAAGTTTCACAGTTTCACATTAGAATTTCAGATCTACTGCATATCAGGAAAATGAAAATATTTAGACCTAAAGGTTGGTGCTTAAGCAGTCCCTAAAATTCCAGATCGGGTTTTTCTACAGAAAAGAGATAATCTGATGGCCAAAGAAGGACTATCATTGCTACCACATAAGGATATATCAGGTTTGGAATCTATCATGTAGGCTATGATGAAGAACAGGGGAAGAACACCACGAAACTTTCATGAGCCCATGCGAACCCTAAACAGATATATAGAGGAGAAGAAGAAGAACTTACTGAAACTATTGAATGGCGGAGGTGCGTGAGTAGGGTCTGGTCCGAACAAGTCGATGCAGCGGCCAAAGTCGAAGCAGAGGTGAAGTCCGACGGCGGCGACGGATCTCGAGCGTTGGGGCGACGCGAGGAAGACGACTAGACGAAGGGGCACGAGGGGAAAAGTGAAAATGACCCCCGTCCCTATTTATAAGGTGAATGGATAAATGGCAGGCGCGAGAATCGAGGAGGTTGAAAAATGGATATGCAGACATGCGGACGCGTCAATTTTCGGAGATCCATTAAAGAAGATGCATTAAAAGATTTGGGTTATGTGTAAAGTTAATAGCAGATGACGTCACGACGGGTTATCATGGTCTTGGAAGGTGACGTCACGGCGGTTTACGAGATTTTTGTGTAGATGTTGAAGACGGAATTTTCCTAAGTGTTGAAGATTGACATGAACAGGTTCAAATCAATCTATGGCCTAATGTTGGGGATATAACTACTGAGTATAATCCAACCAGGAGGGGCCGGGTTATACCCATAAGGTGTTATCCATATTGAAGCACATGAAGACAAGGAGCATGGCACTTTACTATAGAGATCTTAAGGCCCAGGGGCCAAAGGCGGATTAGGGCCCATAGACATAAACTGTCATATGGTGTGTAACTTGCGTTGTAAGATAGGAAAGGGTAGAAACCGAGCCGGACACATTTATGAGCCGACCGGGATTATGTAAACTGTCGGGTGTCAACCTGTGTATATAAAGGGACGACCTGGTGGTGGTTCAAGGACAAGAAACAACAGATCGAGAGCTAGGCAAAGCAGATTCGCTCCCTGGTCATCGAAACTCTAGAAATTCCACCACAACTGGAGTAGGCTTTTATCTTCACCGCAAGGGGCCGAACCAGTATAAACTCCTTGCGTCCTTTGTCCCTCTTTAACCCCTTTAAGCTAACCCGTCGCGATGGCTCCACAACTAAGTCATTACACTAGGACATCTGCCGTGAAAAACCATGACACAAAGGCAATATATTCGTTGCTAACAATGGATCCTTTCTAGAGAAGGAGTTTCTCTCAAAAGAAGTGAGTGGGAGGAAAGTAGAACTTGACGAGGTAATTGTACCTTCTCCCTTATTGGAAACTAGTTCATCACTGAAATCAGTTCAAGTGATCCCTACACTAGTAAGTGAGGAAGCTAATGATGATAATCATGAAACTTTTGATCAAGTTACTACCGAACCTCGTAGGTCAACCAGAGTAAGATCTGCACCAGAGTGGTATGGTAATCCTGTTCTGGAAGTCATGTTACTTGACCATAACGAACCTACGAACTATGAGGAAGCAATGATGAGCCCAGATTCCGCAAAATGTCTTGAGCCCATGAAATCTGAGATGGGATCCATGTATGAGAACAAAGTACGGACTTTGGTTGACTTGCCCGATGATTGGCAGGCCATAGAGAATAAATGAATCTTCAAAAAGAAGACTGACGCTAACGGTAATGTTACTGTCTACAAAGCTCGACTTGTTGCAAAAGGTTTTTGATAAGTTCAAGGAGTTGACTACGATGAGACCTTCTCACCCGTAGCGATTCTTAAGTCCGTCCGAATCATGTTAGCAATTGCCGCATTTTATGATTATGAAATTTGGCAAATGGATGTCAAAACTGCATTCCTTAATGGATATCTTAAAGAGGAGTTGTATATGATGCAACCAGAAGGTTTTATCGATCCAAAAGGTGCCCGGTCGACGACCTCTTTGAGGACTGGATAGACCGCATCCCCGAGCTCGTCAGCGCCGCTGGGGGCTCCCTCGCACCATCCCTCTCGCTGCCTCGCCCACCTCCAGCCGCGGGCGATGTTGCTCACGGAGCGCCTCCGCCACCTCCACATCAAGAGGGCGCCCTCACGTCGAGACGCGCAGCTCACGGAGTGCCACTGCCCCCTCCGCGTCAAGACGTTGTCCCCACCCCAAGACGCGCGGTCCCGCAGCATGATCCGCCATGTCATGTGCCCGTGCACGAAGAAGGAAGCTACCAAGAGGTTCCCCGGCCGCAAGAAAATGCTCTAGCGCTCCCAGCACCACCATGACAAGACCGCGTGCCACCTGCGGCGACGGTGCGCGAACATCAAGGTCAGGCTCCGCCCCTGAAGAGCCCCGGTGGCCACTGCAGGCTGCCGCGCCTTCGCTCCCGAGCTGCGCACCATCGTTTGGCCAGGAAAGTTCAAGCCGGATTTGCCTCCGCGCTACGATGGCACCCCTGAACCCGCGGAGTTCCTGCATCTCTACGAGCCGAGCATCGAGGTGGCCAACGGCGATCAAAAGGTCATGGTGAACTGGTTTCCCATGGCTCTCAAGGATGGCGCCCGCTCATGGCTCATGAACCTGCCTGCGGGATCAATCTCCTCCTGGGTTGAGATGTGCAACCACTTCATCGCCAACTTCCAAGGCACTCGCGACCGCCCTCCGGTCGTGGGTTGTAACACCCACAATGCGGCTATATCTCCCACGTGTCGGGGCACGACTTAGAGGCATAGCCATATGGTAGGTTTGTCACAAAAGGGGTAATCTTCACAAAATCCCATGTACTGAATAAGAAAGGGATTAAGAGTTGGCTTACAATCGCCACTTCATGCAAATACAAGTTAAACATACATCATCCAGAATACAATCAAGGTCCGGCTATGGAACCAAAATAAAAGAAGAAAACCCCAAATGCTAGATCCCCGATCGACCCAACTAGGCTCCACTACTGATCAACAGGAAACGATACAACACAACAGACAAGATCTTCATCGAGCTCCCACTTGAGCTCGGTTGCGCCACCTGCACTGGTATCATCGGCACCTGCAACTGTTTGGAAGTATCTATGAGTCATGAGGACTCAGCAATCTCACACCCGCGAGATCAAGACTATTTAAGCTTATGGGTTGGAAAGGGTAGTGAGGTGGAGCTGCAACAAGCACTAAGCATATATGGTGGCTAACATACGCAAATAAGAACTAGAAGTGATCGAGAGGTGATCCTGAAACTACTTACGTTCAAACATAACACAAGAACCGTGTTCACTTCCCGGACTCCGCCGAGAAGAGACCATCACGGCTACACACGTTGTTGATTCATTTTAATTAAGTTAAGTGTCAAGTTCTCTACAACTAGACATTAACAAATTCCCGTCTGCCACATAACGGCGGGCACGGCTTTCGAAAGTTCAAACCCTGCAGGGGTGTCCCAACTTAGCCCATCACAAGCTCTCATGGTCAACGAAGGATATTCCTTCTCCTAAGACAATCCGATCAGACTCGGAATCCCGGTTACAAGACATCTCGACAATGGTAAAACTAAACCAGCAAAGCCGCCCGATGCGCCGACATCCTGATAGGAGCTGCACATATCTCGTTCTCAGGGCAACACCGGATGAGCGCTACGTACAGCTAAAACCAGCCCTCAAGTTTCCCCGAGGTGGCGCCGCAAGTGACTCTGTTTCGGACCAACACTTAGAGAATAACTGGCCCCGGGGGGGGCTAAATAAAGATGACCCTTGAGTCTGCAGAACCCAAGGGAAGGTGGTAGGTTGTTAGTGCAAATGGTAAAACCAAGGTTGGGCCTTGCTGGAGGAGTTTTATTCAAAGCAAACTGTCAAGGGGTTCCCATTATAACCCAACCGTGTAAGGAACGCAAAATCAAGGAACATAATATGGTTTAGGGTGTAAGGAACTGTCAAGACGTTTGACCGACTATACTGCCGCTATAGTTACCTGTTGGGGCGTCAAACGGACTCCGAATGCGATGAAACTTTGCAGGCGGCCTACTGACAACATAACAACACCGCATGCCAACTTTCACCCGATCCGAGAACATTTTCCCGGTCACTTATAAAATAATATTTCGGACATGCCACAGGCGCGTGCAAGTGTGTCTGGGCTCAGAACGGACAACGGAAGGAACGGGGGGACCGGGACGGACGCAAGTTTCAAAAACATGCAGATGCAATGCACATGATGCAAGGATGAATGCAATGAACCAAACAAAACACTCGACGAATCTAAGAAACCATGGAAGGCATCTAAAGCTCCGGTCTTGGGGAGTTACACGGGTGACCTGCCCCGCATCAAGCAACAGTCGGGAGAGACCTTGCAGAAGTACATCCAGCGCCTCAACAGCGTTCATCTGAAGATCCCCAAGGTGACGGACGAGGCCATCATCTCAGCGTTTTCCGATGGCGTCCGCGACATCAAGATGAAGGAGGAGCTCGCCATCCACAAGGAGCTATGCACGACTCTGGAGCTGTTCAACATAGCAACCAAGTGTGCAAGAGCTGAGGAGGGGCGTCTCTCCCTCCGCAAGCTCCCTACTGCCGACCCAGAAGAGAAGAAGGCCAGGGTCAAGGACGTGAAGTGCAAGGGAGTAGTCGTACTCGCGGCAGAGCCGGACATGAAGCGCGGTCGGGACCACCCCGAGTCGTCCAAGGGCAGTCGTCCATTCTGCACCTTCCACAACATGCACAACCACAACACCAACAATTGTCAAGAGCTCAGGGCCATCCAAGATGGACGCTTCGGTCGATGCCCTGAGCGCAACGACCGGGGATAGGGCCGAGGAGGAGGACGAGGTGGAGGACGCTGGGACGACCGCGGCCCCCGCTAGGAGTGGCGCGACCGGCCTCGTGAGGACCACTGGCAGGAGTAGCCTCGTGAGGGCGCCTAGCGTGACCAGCCTCGCGAGGACCGTCCTCAGGGCAATGCCAGCCTCCCTTCGCTGCCGCCATCACCAAGAAGGAACGACGACCACCATCAGGACGAGGGGGCTATGGGCTTCTAGGAGCCGCGCACCATTGCTTGCATCTTGGGTGGTGCTCAGGCCCCGGCTTCCCAACGCATCTTCAAGCAGTTCTGTCACGAGGTGAATGCTGCCCTTCCCAGGCTCGAGGCCACACACCCGCTCAGGTGGTCCAAGTACGCCATCACCTGCAGCTCAGCGGACCAGCTCAAGTGTGCGGCGACCGCCGGCGTCCTCCCGGTACTCTGCTCACCCATCATCAGCAATGTCCAAGTCACCAAGACCCTCATCGACGGCGGCGCGGGGCTCAGTGTCCTGTCCGTTGAGACATTCGACAGCCTCTAAGTGCCATATGATCAGCTTCAACCCATCAAGCCATTCTCATGAGTGACTGACGGCTCCACCACCCCGATAGGGCAAGTTCGTCTCCCTGTCACCTTCAGTCAGCACGAAAACTACCACACAGAGCTCGTCGACTTCGACGTCGCCCACATCCGTCTGCCGTACAACGCCATCCCCTAGTATCGGGCCCTGGCCAAGTTCATGGCAGTGACCCACCATGGCTACAACGTCCTCAAAATGTTAGGAAGCGACGAAATCATCATAGTCCCCTGCGATGAAAGAGATGCGGTGTGCTCCCTCGAGCGGGCCTTCCAGGCCACAGCAATCGAAGACCCTGACAGCAAGGGCGCGTACCCTCCCGAGGCCACCTCCAAGAAGAAGAAGGAACTACTCTGCACAGGGCCTCAGGGGAGCAGCGCCTCTAGCAGTGCCACATCTTGGACCAGATCCATTCCACCAAGGCCACCACACAAGCTCACCGAGGTCAAGAACACCTCCCCTCAGGAAGCTGTTCATCCCTTGTACCTGTTCATCCTCATCCCAAGAGGCAATCCACCACACCACACTGGAGTAGGGTATTACACCACATTGCTGGCCCGAACAAGTATAAATCTTGTGTCCCTTTGTTCTGCGAGTTCGACATGCTGAGCCTTGATATCACGGTGAGGGGGAGTCCGGGGGGAGGAGAGATCTTCGTGCGCACCCCAGTGTTCAAACCTCAAGGGTTTTGCCAGAACTCGAAATCCAACACTAACAAAGTGTGCAAGCTCCAGCGATCCATTTATGGACTAGTGCAAGCCTCTCGGAGTTGGAATATACGCTTTGATAGTGTGATCAAAGCATATGGTTTTATACATACTTTTGGAGAAGCCTGTATTTACAAGAAAGTGAGTGGGAGCTCTGTAGCATTTATGATATTATATGTGGATGACATATTGTTGATCAGAAATGATACTGAAATTCTAAATAACATAAAAGGATACTTGAATAAGAATTTTTCAATGAAAGACCTCGGTGAAGCTTCTTATATATTGGGCATCAAAATCTATAGAGATAGATCAAGACGCTTAATTGGACTTTCACAAAGCACATACCTAGATAAAGTTTTGAAGAAGTTCAAAATAGACCAGGCAAAGAAAGGGTTCTTACCTGTGTTACAAGGTGTGAAGTTGAGTCAGACTCAATGCCCGACCACTGCATAAGATAGAGAGAAAATGAAAAGTGTTCCCTATGCTTCAGCCATAGGCTCTATCATGTATGCAATGATGTGTACCAGACCTGATGTGTGCCTTGCTATCAGTTTAGCAGGGAGGTACCAAAGTAATCCAGGAGTGGATCACTGGATAGCAGTCAAGAATATCCTGAAATACCTGAAAAGGACTACGGATATGTTTCTCGTATATGGAGGTGACAAAGAGCTCGTCGTAAATGTTTACGTCGATGCAAGCTTTGAGACTGATCCGGATGACTCTAAGTCACAAAACGAATATGTGTTTTTATTAAACGATGGAGCTGTCAGTTGGTGCAGTTCCAAGCAGAGCGTCGTGGCAGGATCTACGTGTGAAGTGGAATACATAGCCGCTTGCTACCTCTTGAGCATTGTGTTGGTTTTCCCTTGAAGGGGAAAGGGTGATGCAGCAAAGTAGCATAAGTATTTCCCTTAGTTTTTGAGAACCAAGGTATCAATCCAGTAGGAGGCCGCGCACGAGTCCCTTGCACCTACACAAACAAATAAATCCTCGCAACCAACGGGATAAGGGGTTGTCAATCCCTACACGGTCACTTACAAGAGTGAGATATGATGGATATGATATGATAATATTTTTGGTATTTTTATGATAAAGAGAAATAAAAGATGCAAAGTAAATAAATGGCAAAGGAAATAACTAAGTATTGGAAGATTAATATGATGGAAGATAGACCTGGGAGCCATAGGTTTCACTAGTGGCTTCTCTCAAGAGCATAAGTATTTTTGGTGGGTGAACAAATTACTGTTGAGCAATTGATAGAATTGAGCATAGTTATGAGAATATCTTGTAACATCCCAAATTTGCAATTTGGAATGTTATACACTAGATCATCATGCATATCATATTTTCTTGCATTTTGGTTGATCCTAGAAATTTCACGCAACTCAAGGACCCACGGAGAGAGTTGGAGATTTTGTTATTTTCATATTTGAGAGTTTTCTCGAATTTGAAAAGAGGATCATTTGATTTATTTATTTCATCTTCAATTATTTTTCCAATATCAAAAATATAAGAGAGGGAATAATATGACTTTCCCAAATTTAGGAAAAATGAAGATTTAATGAATAAATCAAATTCTGGTTTTGCCGGAGTTTTGTTTGCTTTTTATTTGGATAGGGAAAAATGCATGTTTTCAAAAATTGCATTTTAGGCCCGGAGAAAAGTTCATTTTGTTCGACTCATTTTTAGGAGTCGGGGAAAATTTACTTTAGGTTTTTTGGAGTTCGTTTAGATTTTCTTTCTTTTGTTTTTCTGCGCGGAACCGTTAAAGAAAAACTCCCGCAGGCCAGCCGGGCCAAGGCCCAGCCAGCCAGGCCGCCGCTGTGCCCCAGCCTCCCTGCACGCGTGCGCCAGCGCCAGGCGCCAGGCCGCCGCCTCGCCTCTTAGCCGAGTCCCTCTAGGACTCTAGGCTAGCCCCCTTTCCTTGTTTTGCTTTCCCCTACCCCAAGTAATCCCCCCCACCTATATAAATACACCCCAAACCCCCCCCCCTCTCCTCACATCAAAACCCCAAGCCCCTCTCCTCCTAAGCCGCAGCAAGCAGCAGCGCGCAGCCCCAAGCCGCCGCCTTAGCCGCGCCGCCCCGCGCCTAAGCCGCCGCCGCCGCCCTTAGCCGCCGCCGCCGGAGCCCGCCTTTCGAGGTAGCCGCGCCTCTCTTTTCTTCCCTGGTCCGGTTTTTCCTAAAAGAACCGTTCCGTTTTCTCTCCGTTTCTTTTCTTTTTCTTCCGGTTTTGTTTCGGTTTTCTTTCGAAACCCTAGATCGGTTTTCCGTTTCTTTTTCGGTTTCTTTTCCGAAAACCCTAGATCGGTTTTCGTTCTTCTTTCGGACCGTTCGCCTCAACGAACGTGATCACCGATTCTTTCCCGGTTAACAACGTCCGTCCGTTTAACCGCTCTTCGTTTTCTTTCTCGTCGGTTTTATTCCGCAATCGCGATCTCAGATCCGATCTTCGTTCTAGTCTTTCTTCCCGCTCGTTTATCGGAATCAGGTGATTCAAGCGCTTGGAGTTTCGTTTCGAAACCGCCGTTCCGTCTAATCAACTTAAAATAGCTTTTTCTACAATAAAATTTGACCTAGTTTCAACTTGCTAGAACCGAGTTGTTTTCTTTCGCCGTTTGTTTTCCGTTTCTTTGTTCGGTTCGTTCTTTCTTTGCAACCGGAGTTCTTAAGTTGAACTTTCTGGTTCGTTCTCTTCTTCGAGTTTTACCTGTGCATTAGATGAGTACTTATTGTATGCTTGTTGTTTGTCTGCGATCGATCACCCGGATTGCGCCGCCTGTTACTTCGAAACCCTAGGTCTCGCGGATCAACAGCAAGGCAAGTAACACTTTGATCATACCTTTTCTACAACCCATGTTTTATTGCATTAGTTCAATCCTCTCACATTGCATGATTAGGATCTAATTAAATTGAGGGATGGGAAGTAGATGAGGTAGTACCTATTACCTGTATTATTATGAAACCTTTGGGAGTTACTTCTACGTTTGCTTATTATGCCATGCTATGCTAGTAAACGTGGATTGGGGAGTGATATCCATGACAGATGTGAGTTGATAATTTTAATGGTTTATCTAAGGTGGCAACTTAAACACACATCTGGGTGGATTGAGGCACCTGATGTCTATCAGGACTTGCCTGTTTTATTTCGGACCGCCACCCAGGCTCAAAGGGATCATAAGATCTTTCATGCTAGAAACTTCCGTGTGCAGCCACAAGCCATTATGGGCTCTGGCATAGTTGACTACGTTGTGCGAACTCTTACGGGTAGACTAGCAGATGTAGGGGAAAGTAGGTGTACCGGTCTACCCACATGTAAGGTGCTAGCGCTTCTGAAAGACTGTGGCTCGGTCATCCGTCTTCTCAAACACCCTGCAGTGCGAGAAACCAAACGGAGGCGATCGAGTCTTGTGGGGAAAAGTGCGCAAACCTCTGCAGAGTGTACAAACTAATCATGATTAGCCGTGTCCCCGGTTATGGACAACTTGAGTATCTAGTACTTGAATATCTTTGTGAATCTCAACATGTTACTCTAATTAATGTTGTTGGGTTTAATTGTTCACTTAGTTGGGATTGGAATGCTGTCAACCATTCTCGATGTTTAACAACTACCATGATAGTTAAATAAATTTATTCCTTTGGAGTAGGGAAAAACTGGCTTTACGCAAAACTGTAACCATAGAGCTTTCCACCAGCCATATATGCATATAGTATAGCTGTTTCATTCCATTACTCTCTATGTGTTACATTGCCAGCATATTCCATGTGCTGACCCGTTTTCGGGCTGCAACTTTCATGTTGCAGACTTTTCAGACGACGAGTAAGGTGCTTTTAGGTCGTGGTTCTATACTCAGTGATGCCGCTGGAGTTGATGGACCCATTTATCTTCCGAGTCTTCCACTGTTATCGTTATTAGATGGCCTTAAGCCATATTTATTGTAATAAGTTCTCTTTGAGACAATGATGTAATAAGTGTGTGATTGCCACTCTGCTATAAATCCTTCGATGTACTGTGTGGTGTCAGCATTACTGATCCAGGGATGACACCTGAGCACAGAGCACTTGATCCATTCGGGTCGGGTCGCTACAGAGATGGTATCAGAGCACACGCTGACTGTAGGACACGACCACTAAGTTAAAGCCGTAGAACACCACTCTCTTCTCATTTTCTAACTCCTCATCTTTTCTACTCTTTTAGGATGACAAACGCGAAGATTAAGTACGCTCAACCGGATGAAGGCACACCTTTTGGATTTCACTTGAAGGAATTCACCAAGTACCTGAACATTGGACTACCAAGCTTCACCGGAACCTTCAACGCCACTCTGCCTGAAGAGGAGCGCTGGAAGATTCAAGCTCACGTTCCGGGAAGAACATTCGCGCCAATCACGAAGCCTATAGATAGTGTTTTCAATGCACCAACCTGGAGTCTGGGCAAGAGCATGGCAGCTCACATCACCATAGGACGCATTGGAGAAGTTTATCAAGAAGACCTCAAGGACACTATCTACCAGATTTGCGGACGCCGAGATGAACAATGGGAGTTAGTCAGCACCAAGAAGGATAGATCCATTGCATCTTTCATCCAGGAGTTAAACCAGCACATTCGACGCCACGAGAACCAGATGTGCAATGATATGATAGAGTTGAAGAATGCGAAGGCAAGGATCATCGAGCTAGAAGGAGAACTGAAGTCTACACGCAAGGACTACATGGACGAGATCGTAGCTCTAGCGAGACACAATGGCGATCTTAAGCAGGAGATTGAAGAACTCAAGAGGAAGCTAGCATCCAAGGAGGAAGACGAGTATGTCGCCTGTCCGGACAACTACATCATCATCGACGACACCGATTCGGATCCAAGTGAACCTGACTTTGAAGACGAAGCTGGAGCAGATATCATGGAGTCTTCCACCGGTTCAAATTTCTAGATGACCACCAGATAGTAGTAGCATTCCCCCCCTGTAAACATTATAGTCAAGCACTTTTGCGATAGTTTTAGACCGATTGTAAGCCCTTGTTTGATTGAATGAAGTGATTTTGTGTGCATTTGCTCATGTGCATTGGGGTAGTGTTTTCCCTTTAGACCTCACTCTATTCTTAATTCTCGTCTTTTCTAAACCCTCAGATGCCTCCGAGACGTGACAATGGATTCCCACCGGAGCTCACTCAGTTGATCCAGCAACAGAATCAATTGATGCAGATGTTAGTCCAGAACCAGCAGAAAAACAACAACAACCCACCACCACCACCACCTGTTGACCACTTAGCCCGTTTCCTTAGGCTGAATCCACCGGTGTTTTCCAGTAGCACCGAGCCAATAGTAGCAGACGATTGGCTCCGCAAGATAGGAAGGGAGTTAACCACTGCAGGATGCACGGATGGTGAGAAAGTAAAGTTTGCCGCTCACCAGCTTGACGGACCCGCGGCAGCATGGTGGGAGAATTTCACAGCCACTTACCCAGTTGACACTGTCACATGGGATCAGTTTCAGCAAGCTTTCCGCACTGCCCATGTTTCAGCAGGAGCTATGGCCATGAAGAAGCGTGAGTTTCGCAACTTACGCCAAGGAGGAAGGACGGTTGGCCAGTACGTTGACGATTTCAGCAAGTTAGCATGTTATGCCCCAGATGACGTTGCTACGGATGCAACTAAGCAGGAGAAGTTTTTGGAAGGCCTGAATGATGAACTAAGCATGAAATTGATGGTAGCAAGTTTCAACAACTACCAGGAGTTGGTAGATCGTGCCATCATGATTGAAGGAAAGCAATAGCAGATTGAAAACCGTAAGAGGAAGTATGGACAGGGGAAATATAACTCTGGAGCCCGGCGGAAGCCCCGTTTTGCCCCTAAACCGGGATTTCAGTTTCAGCATACCCATGGAGGAGGTAGTTCGCACAACCATAATGGCCACAAGAATGGTAATGGGAATGGAGGAAGCAACGGCCAGAACCGGACCACCCCATCGACCCCAACCAAGAGAGATCTGAGTCAAGTCACCTGTTTCAAGTGTTCCAAGACCGGACATTATGCCAATGAATGTCCCGAAGGCCAGAATGGAAATGGCAATGGAAGCTCTGGGAAGAAGCCGAACCCTTTCAATAGGGGACAGGTGAACCACGTTAATGTGGAGGAGGTTGAAGATCAGCCTGATGCAGTAATCGGTAAGTTTTTGGTTAAGTCATTTACCGCACTCGTTCTTTTCGATACTGGTGCATCGCATTCATACATATCAAGGGGATTTGTGGAAAAGTATAGCCTGCCCACTAGGATTCTTAAAACACCTATGCTAGTAAGCTCGCCAGGAGCAGAGTACATGGCCAGACAAGGATGTTTCCAAGTACCATTAAGTATAGGAAGGCATGTTTTCCCAACAAATTTAATTATTCTGAAATCCCAAGGTCTGGATGTGATTCTTGGTATGGATTGGCTGTCGATGTATGGAGGAAACATCGATTGTGCTAGTAAGACAATTTTGCTTACCACACCAGAAGGAAGAAGGATCAAGTATGTATCCCGGCATGTGCCAAACAGGACACAAGTGAACTGCTTAGCAGGAGTTGTGCAAGAAGAAGTACCAGTGGTAAAGGATTTTCCTGATGTATTTCCTGAGGAATTACCAGGCATGCCACCGGATAGAGACATTGAGTTTTTCATTGAGTTATTGCCAGGTACATGCCCAATATCGAAGCGACCGTACCGGATGCCAGCAAAGGATTTGGTGGAAATTAAGAATCAGATTAAGGAGTTATTGCATAAAGGTTACATTCGCCCAAGTTCTTCGCCTTGGGGATCACCCGTACTTCTAGTAGAAAAGAAGGATGGATCATTAAGGATGGTTGTTGATTATCGAGGATTGAATGAAGTAACCATCAAGAATAAGTACCCACTGCCAATGATAAATGATCTGTTTGATCGTTTGCAAGGAGCTAAAGTGTTTTCCAAGATCGATTTGCGATCAGGGTACCATCAATTGAAGATTCGAGAGCAGGACATACCTAAGACAGCATTCACCACAAGATATGGACTATATGAGTATACCGTTATGTCATTTGGATTGACTAACGCACCTGCCTATTTTATGAACCTGATGAACAAAGTGTTTATGGAGTTTTTGGATAAGTTCGTCGTAGTGTTCATTGATGACATCCTAGTTTATTCAAAGAACGAAGAGGAGCATAAGGAACATTTGCGTTTGGTTTTGGAGAAACTAAGGGAACATCAGTTATACGCCAAATTCAGCAAATGTGAGTTTTGGCTGAAGGAAGTTGGATTCCTCGGACACGTTATATCCGGAGAAGGTATAGCAGTTGACCCCACTAAGGTTGAGACCGTAACCGAATTGGAATCACCAACGACAGTTGGAGAGATCCGGAGTTTTCTTGGACTCGCATGATACTACCGGAGGTTTATTGAGAATTTCTCAAAGATTGCGAAGCCTATGACGGAGTTGTTGAAGAAGGATACTAAGTTCAAATGGACTGAGGAGTGCGAGGCTAGTTTCCAGGAGTTGAAGAAATGTTTGGTCACCTCACCAGTATTAATTTTGCCAGATCAGACCAAGGATTATGAGGTGTATTGCGACGCTTCACGTCGAGGACTTGGAGCAGTGCTTATGCAGGAAGGGAGAGTTGTTTCGTATGCTTCACGGCAACTGAAGCCTCATGAGTTGAATTATGCCACGCACGATTTGGAGTTAGCAGCCGTAGTGCATGCATTGAAAACGTGGAGACATTTCCTCATTGGAAATCATTGTGAGGTGTACACGGATCACAAGAGCCTGAAGTACATTTTCACGCAGAAGGAGTTGAACCTCAGACGGAGGAGATGGTTGGAGCCCATCAAGGATTATGATATGAGATTGCATTACCATCCCGGAAAAGCTAATGTAGCAACTGATGCATTGAGCCGTAAGAGCCATGTCAATACTCTAATGACGGGGAAAATACCCAAGGAGTTAGCAGAAAACCTTCGTGAGCTATGTTTGGAAATAGTTCCGAGAGGCTATGTAGCAGCATTGGAGGTTCAGTCAACATTGATGGATAAGATCAGAGAAGCTCAGAAATCTGACAAGGAGATTGCTGCTATAAAAGAGAAATTGAGCAAACGAAAGCAAAGGGATTTCGTGAGGATGAGCACGATACCCTATGGTTTGAAGACCGTGTTTATGTGCCAAATGACCCGGAGATCAGGAAGTTGATTTTGCAAGAGGCACATGATTCACCGTATTCGATTCACCCAGGGAATACCAAGATGTATTTGGATTTAAAGGAAACATTCTGGTGGACCGGAATGAAGAAGGATATTGCAGCATATGTAGCAGTTTGTGACATATGTCAGAGAGTAAAGGCAGAACATCAGAAGCCAGCAGGATTGTTACAACCATTGCCGATACCCGAATGGAAGTGGGATAAGATAGGCATGGATTTTATCACGGCACTACCCAGGACAAAGGCAGGCTACGATTCGATATGGGTAGTAGTTGATCGTTTGACGAAGGTAGCACATTTTATTCCAGTTAAGACCACTTACACCAGTGCTAAGTTGGCAAAGATATACATGACTAGGATCATTTGTTTGCATGGAGTTCCGAGGAGTATCGTATCAGATAGAGGAACCCAATTTACCTCAAAGTTTTGGAATCAGTTGCACGAAACTTTGGGTACCAGACTAGAGTTCAGCACAGCTTTTCATCCGCAGACAGATGGACAGACCGAGAGAGTCAATCAGATTCTGGAAGATATGCTGAGAGCTTGTGCACTAGATTATGGATCTAGCTGGGACGATAACTTGCCGTATGCGGAGTTTTCTTATAACAACAGTTACCAAACCAGTTTGAAGATGGCACCTTTCGAAGCTTTATACGGAAGGAGGTGCAGGACACCGTTGTCATGGGACGAAGTTGGAGATCGTCAATTCTTTGGACCGGATTTGATTAAGGAGTCTGAACGGAAAGTTAAGTTGATTCGCGATAGGCTCAAGGTAGCCCAGTCCAGGCAGAAGAGCTACGCAGATTCAAAACGCAAGGAGATAGTTTACAAAACCGGAGACAGAGTTTACCTTCGAGTATCCCCACTTTGAGGAGTTAAGCGCTTTGGAGTTAAGGGAAAAATTAGCACCGCGTTTCGTTGGACCGTACAAGATCTTGCAACGTATGGGAGAAGTCGATTATAAGTTGGAATTACCAGAGGGACTGTCAGGAGTTCATGATGTATTCCATGTTTCTCAACTGAAGAAATGTCATGCCGAGATGGCGGAGGTACCGCTAAGAGATACCGTGCCACTCGAAGCAATTCAGTTGAAGGACGACTTAACGTATGAGGAGAAGCCAGTCAAGATTCTCGATTATGCCAGCAGAGTTAGTCGCAGCAAGGTTATCAAGTTTTGTAAAGTTCAGTGGAACCACCACTCAGAGGATGAAGCCACCTGGGAGAGAGAAGAAGATTTGCTCAAGGACCACCCTCACCTATTTTCTAGCCAACCCGAATCTCGAGGGCAAGATTCATCTTAAGGGGGGTAGGTTTGTAACATCCCAAATTTGCAATTTGGAATGTTATACACTAGATCATCATGCATATCATATTTTCTTGCATTTTGGTTGATCCTAGAAATTTCACGCAACTCAAGGACCCACTGAGAGAGTTGGAGATTTCGTTATTTTCATATTTGAGAGTTTTCTCGAATTTGAAAAGACGATCATTTGATTTATTTATTTCATCTTCAATTATTTTTCCAATATCAAAAATATAAGAGAGGGAATAATATGACTTTCCCAAATTTAGGAAAAATGAAGATTTAATGAATAAATCAAATTTTGGTTTTGCCGGAGTTTTGTTTGCTTTTTATTTGGATAGGGAAAAATGCGTGTTTTCAAAAATTGCATTTTAGGCCCGGAGAAAAGTTCATTTTGTTCGACTCATTTTTAGGAGTCGGGGAAAATTTACTTTAGGTTTTTTGGAGTTCGTTTAGATTTTCTTTCTTTTGTTTTTCTGCGCGGAACCGTTAAAAAAAACTCCCGCAGGCCAGCCGGGCCAAGGCCCAGCCAGCCAGGCCGCCGCTGCGCCCCAACCTCCCTGCGCGCGTGCGCCAGCGCCAAGCGCCAGGCCGCCGCCTCGCCTCTTAGCCGAGTCCCTCTAGGACTCTAGGCTAGCCCCCTTTCCTTGTTTTGTTTTCCCTCTTTTGCTTGCCCCTACCCCAAGTAATCCCCCCACCTATATAAATACACCCCAAACCCCCCCCCTCTCCTCACATCAAAACCCCAAGCCCCTCTCCTCCTAAGCCGCAGCAAGCAGCAGCGCGCAGCCCTAAGCCGCCGCCTTAGCCGCGCCGCCCCGCGCCTAAGCCGCCGCCGCCGCCCTTAGCCGCCACCGCCGAGCCCGCCTTCCGAGGTAGCCGCGCCTCTCTTTTTCTTCCCCGGTCCGGTTTTTTCTAAAAGAACCATTCCGTTTTCTCTCCGTTTCTTTTCTTTTTCTTCTGGTTTTGTTTCGATTTTCTTCCGAAACCCTAGATCGGTTTTTCGTTTCTTTTTCGGTTTCTTTTCCGAAAACCCTAGATCGGTTTTCGTTCTTCTTTCGGACCGTTCGTCTCAACGAACGTGATCACCGATTCTTTCCCGGTTAACGACGTCCGTCCGTTTAACCGCTCTTCGTTTTCTTTCTCGTCGGTTTTATTCCGCGATCGCGATCTCAGATCCGATCTTCGTTCTAGTCTTTCTTCCTGCTCGTTTATCGGAATCAGGTGATTCAAGCGCCTGGAGTTTCGTTTTGAAACCGCCGTTCCGTCTAATCAACTTAGACAAGCTTTTGCTACAATAAAATTTGACCTAGTTTCAACTTGCTAGAACCGAGTTGTTTTCTTCCGCCGTTTGTTTTCCGTTTCTTTGTTCGGTTCGTTCTTTCTTTGCAACCGGAGTTCTTAAGTTGAACTTTCTGGTTCGTTCTCTTGTTCGAGTTTTACCTGTGCATTAGATGAGTACTTATTGTATGCTTGTTGTTTGTCTGCGATCGATCACCCGGATTGCGCCGCCTGTTACTTCGAAACCCTAGGTCTCGCGGATCATCAGCAAGGCAAGTAACACTTTGATCATACCTTTTCTACAACCCATGTTTTATTGCATTAGATCAATCCTCTCACATTGCATGATTAGGGTCTAATTAAATTGAGGGATGGGAAGTAGATGAGGTAGTACCTATTACCTGTATTATTATGAAACCTTTGGGAGTTACTTCTACGTTTGCTTATTATGCCATGCTATGCTAGTAGACGTGGATTGGGTGAGTGATATCCATGACAGATGTGAGTTGATAATTTTAATGGTTTATCTAAGGTGGCAACTTAAACACACATCTGGGTGGATTGAGGCACCTGATGTCTATCAGGACTTGCCTGTTTTATTTCGGACCGCCACCCAGGCTCAAAGGGATCATAAGATCTTTCATGCTAGAAAGTTCCGTGTGCATGCACAAGCCATTATGGGCTCTGGCATAGTTGACTAAGTTGTGCGAACTCTTATGGGTAGACTAGCAGATGTAGGGGAAAGTAGGTGTACCGGTCTACCCACATGTAAGGTGCTAGCGCTTCTGAAAGACTGTGTCTCGGTCATCCGTCTTCTCAAACACCCTGCAGTGCGAGAAACCAAACGGAGGCGATCGAGTCTTGTGGGGAAAAGTGCGCAAACCTCTGCAGAGTGTACAAACTAATCATGATTAGTCGTGTCCCCGGTTATGGACAACTTGAGTATCTAGTACTTGAATATCTTTGTGAATCTCAACATGTTACTCTAATTAATGTTGTTGGGTTTAATTGTTCACTTAATTGGGATCGGAATGCTGTCAACCATTCTCGATGTTTAACAACTACCATGATAGTTAAATAAATTTATTCCTTTGCAGTAGGGAAAAACTGGCTTTATGCAAAACTGTAACCATAGAGCTTTCCACCAGCCATATATGCATATAGTATAGCTGTTTCATTCCATTACTCTCTATGTGTTACATTGCCAGCATATTCCATGTGCTGACCCATTTTCGGGCTGCAACTTTCATGTTGCAGACTTTTCAGACGACGAGTAAGGTGCTTTTAGGTCGTGGTTCTATACTCAGTGATGCCGCTGGAGTTGATGGACCCATTTATCTTCCGAGTCTTCCGCTGTTATCGTTATTAGATGGCCTTAAGCCATATTTATTGTAATAAGTTCTCTTTGAGACAACGATGTAATAAGTGTGTGATTGCCACTCTGCTATAAATCCTTCGATGTACTGTGTGGTGTCAACATTACTGATCCAGGGATGACACCTGAGAACAGAGCACTTGATCCATTCGGGTCGGGTCGCTACATATCTAGGTATGATCATGTATATAGGCATCACGTCCGAGACAAGTAGACCGACTCCTGCCTGCATCTACTACTATTACTCCACACATCGACCGCTATCCAGCATGCATCTACAGTATTAAGTTCAAGAGAACGGAGTAACGCTTTAAGCAAGATGACATGATGTAGAGGGATAAACTCATGCAATATGATATAAACCCCATCTTGTTATCCTTGATGGCAACAATACAATACGTGCCTTGCTGCCCCTACTATCACTGGGAAAGGACACCGCAATATTGAACCCAAAGCTAAGCACTTCTCCCATTGCAAGAAAGACCAATCTAGTAGGCCAAACCAAACTGATAATTCGAAGAGACTTGCAAAGATAACAAATCATACATAAAAAGAATTCAGAGAAGATTCAAATTTTGTTCATAAATAAACTTGATCATAAACCCACAATTCATCGATCTCAACAAACACACCACAAAATAAGATTACATCGAATAGATCTCCTCAAGAGAGGGGGAGAACTTTGTATTGAGATCCAAAAAGAGAGAAGAAGCCATCTAGCTAATACTATGGACCTGTAGGTCTGAAGTAAACTACTCACACTTCATCGCAGGGGCTATGGTGTTGATGTAGAAGCCCTCCGTGATCGATGCCCCCTCCGGCGCAGCTCCGGAAAAGGCCCCAAGATGGGATCTCGTGGATACAGAAATTTACGGCGGTGGAATTGGGGTTTTGGCTCCGTATCTGGTAGTTTGGGGGTATGTAGGTATATATAGGAGGAAGGAGTACGTCGGTGGAGCAACAGGGGGCCCACGAGGGTGGAGGGCGCGCTTGGGGGGGTAGGCGCGCCCCCTACCTCGTGCCTTCCTTGTTGATTGCTTGACGTAGGGTCCAAGTCCTCTGGATCATGTTCGTTCTGAAAATCACATTCCTGAAGGTTTCATTCCGTTTGATATTCTTTTTCTGTGAAACCCTAAAATAGACAAAAACAACAATTCTGGGTTGGGCCTCCGGTTAATAGGTTAGTCCCAAAAATAATATAAAAGTGTATAATAAAGCCCAATAATGTCCAAAACAGAATATAATATAGCATGGAACAATCAAAAATTATAGATACGTTGGAGATGTATCACTGCTTTGGAAGCAGCAAATGAAGGAGTCTGGATGAAGTAGTTCATATCCGATCTAGGTGTCATACCTAGTGTATCGGGTCCAATGAAAATCTTTTGTGACAATACTGGTGCAATTGCCTTGGCAAAGGAATCCAGATTTTTCACAAGAGAACCAAGCACATCAAGAGACGCTTCAATTCCATCCGCGAACAAGTCAAGGAAGGAGACATAGAGATTTGCAAGATACATACAGATCTGAATGTTGCAGACCCGTCGACTAAGCCTCTCTCATGAGTAAAACATGATCAGCACCAAGACACGATGGGTGTTAGAATCATTACAATGTAATCTAGATTATTGACTCTAGTGCAAGTGGGAGACTGAAGGAAATATGCCCTATAGGCAATAGTAAAGTTGTTATTTATATTTCCTTATATCATGATAAATGTTTATCATTCATGCTAGAATTGTATTAACCGGAAACTTAGTACATGTGTGAATACATAGACAAACAGAGTGTCACTAGTTTGCCTCTACTTGACTAGCTCACTGAATCAAAGATGGTTAAGTTTCCTAGCCATAGACATGAGTTGTCATTTGATTAACATGATCACATCATTAGAGAATGATGTGATTGACTTGACCAATTCTGTTAGCTTAGCATGATGATCGTTTAGTTTGTTGCTATTGCTTTCTCCATGACTTATACATGTTCCTATGACTACGAGACCATGCAACTCCTGAATACCGGAAGGACACTTTGTGTGCTACCAAATGTCACAACATAACTGGGTGATTATTAAGGTGCTCTACAGGTGTGTTCGATGGTGTTTGTTGAGTTGGCATAGATCGAGATTAGAATTTGTCACTCCGATTGTCGGAGAGGTATCTCTGGGCCCTCTCGGTAATGCACATCAATATAAGCCTTGCAAGCAATGTGACTAATGAGTTAGTTGTGGGATGATGCATTACGGAACGAGTAAAGAGACTTGCCGGTAACGAGATTGAACTAGGTATTGAGATACCGACGATCGAATCTCGGGCAAGTAACATATCGATGATAAAGGGAACAACGTATATCGTTATGCGGTTTGACCGATAAAGATCTTCGTAGAATATGTGGGAGCCAATATGAACATCTAGGTTCCGCTATTGGTTATTGAACGGAGACATGTCTCGGTCATGTCTACATAGTTATCAAACTCATAGGGTCCGCACGCTTAACGTTCGGGAACGATCGGTATTATGAGTTTATGTGTTTTGATGAACCGAAGGTTGGTCGGAGTCCCGGATGTGATCACGAGCATGACGAGGAGTCTTGAAATGGTCGAGACATAAAGATCGATATATTAGAAGCCTATGTTTGGACATTGCACTACTAGGGAAAAGGCTAGCAGCAGCGCGGCTTCTAGGTATATCAGTAGCGCGGGGACCGGCGCTACTAATAAGGCGCTACCGCTAACCCGTAGCAGTAGTGCGTGCACACCCGCGCTACTACTATACAAGTGTAGTAGCAGCGCGCTTCGTGGAAGCTCGCTACTGCTAATAGCTCTAGCGCGCTTTGCCTGGACGCGCTACTGCTACTGTGGCGCTGTTGCTAACTTTTCTCCACTCGCTACTGCTAATTTTAGTAGTTTTTGTTTTTTCTGCATATTTGTTTTGTATTTGAATAGGCTTTATACAATAATCTTTAGCATATGATACACATACAAATGTAATCATAGCATATACATACAAATAGTCTCATCAAATCATGTCATCATCATAATCATCATCCAACACAAAGTGGTCTCTCGTCATCATCTCGAAAATAGCGGTACAAATCTCGATTACTTGCAACTACATCGTCATCAATGATATACGCGAGAAGAGCTATCACTTTGCGTGAACCTAGACTAACTACTGGCTGTCGCTCGGAAACCGGAAACCGGTACACCTGGGCCTGACATTCCGGCCACTCGTCATATACTCCTGGCGTAGCACTTCTTCGCCATCGATGATCTATACACCTGCATTGTCACATGAGTCGATGTTATGCAACATATATAGTTGAGCAACAAAAAGAGACAGACTTGGCAAAAATAGAAGCAACATATCATAAGTATAAATAACAAAGTTCATCGTACCCAAAAAGCCCTAACTAGAGTGATCTTCGCTAGTCGAGGAGGATGGTTTAATTACATCACAAATAAAGTTTCGTCGTGCATAATTCAAAGTTTCGTCCTATAGATAATATGGACTAAACGGACACATTGTCATACATCGGCAATCACTCCATGTCGTGCCATCCATCCAAGTCAGGGAGATAGTCCCCGAGTTTAGTGAAAGGCTTCAGGTCGAGACGCTGAGCGGCTACGCGTGTTCGGACGTCTTCCCGCGACATTTTTCCTTCTTCGTAGAACATCCCTATTTTTTTGACGACCTCCTTCATGATGATTTGGGCAAGTTCGCGCTGGATGTGATAGAACTCATCTCGAAGTCGATGATCCTTGATACCTCTTAAGTTCTTTGCCCATTGCATAATATGGGCATCGCCGGATGTAGGTGACATGCGAAGGTTCTAGTGATCCCGTCTGTACTCCAACATCTGGCGTAGGACATAGAATCCATCATTAAGAGAATCACTCGGTTGCTGGATGCAACAGAAGTTAGTCTTATGGTCGAAGGCAGGCCTATCATCCTTTTTCCTCTTGTCCTTGACCTCTCCACCCTGTGCGCCATAGTAAAACATAGCACTGTAGAGAACAGACTTGATGTGGGTGTAATCCTTTTTATTAATGTTCTTCGACGAGTCCAAGTAAAGAGTGTGGGAGTATCGAGGGTAGAGGATGATGAGGACGGCGCGCCCGCCCCTGCGCAAAATAAGTACACCTCAAATTAATTAGCCTCCACCGTGCAAATGAATGATTGAAATCAAAGGAAGGATATCCGCGCAGATGACTAACATGGGATGATAAGGCATGAGAATCGCCTCCTTGTCCTTATTGGCGAGCATGAAATTGACGATGTATTCCCTCGCGTATTCATGGTGCTTTGCGCAGACTCCCAAGAAGGCCTCGTGCATGAAGTATAGGTCGGCAACACAGATATGAGGTATCTGCTCAACCCCGATGAGGTAGTTCATGTGCAAAGCATAAAGGCGGACATACACAAAATCCAGCTTCTTCAAGTGAAACATGTCGAAGATGTAATCGAATCGAAGGAAGAACTTCTCCGCGGGGAATGTGTCGACGTATGACAATCCCCGCAGCACGTTAACCACGTAGAGTGGGTATCCTGGATTTTTTGAGGCGATGAGGCCTTTCTCTATCCGCAGCACATCATCATGAAGTCTCTTAGATCGCTGAATCTGGCCCCTGGCGCTACTTCAGGTAGGATTGGTTGACCGGGGATATGCCATTTTGCCGCACCGGGGATATCTATACGGTCTTGAACCCAAGGCTGCTGAGGCGGCTGGATCATAGAAGTAGCTTTTTTGCCTTTCCTCGGTCTCTTCCTAGACTTCTTTACTACCGGAAGGTTGTCCATAATACATTTATACTCCGGAGGTGGCAATTCAGGACCAATTCATGAGGCTCAAACTCTAAGTAGGCGCTAGTATTGCCATACTGTTGAGTGTCACCCTCATCCTCATCCTCATTTATGGCGATGTCACCAGCGACTAATGGAGTAGGCGAGCTGTTGATGTTCATACCTAACTGCGTGCTCGTGGGTGTGCTCCCGGCCACCTCCAGACGAAGCAGACTCTTTGGCCACAACAGGACCCACCCATTGCAACAATCACCAAGTCGCTGCGGGGTTGCTTCGTCATCCCCCACTAGTACTAGAGGAGCCAAATTCTCGTGGCCCGGTTTGACACTGGCCATGGAAACCTTGAAGACTTCCGAGGGGATCGGCCGGCTGTGGAACAATGGTTCCTTCGGCTCCATTATCGTCGCCTTCCCCACGTCCACCTTCTGGTCGCCGATGGTGTACAATATGGTGCACGGGGTTTCGTCGGCCTGCAAAGAAAAGTCTGCGACGTGAGACATCCGAAAGGCAACGAAAACGGGAGATTATACATTTATTGAAGAGGGCCGGTGTGACAGATACCGTGAGGGCATCAAGCTCAGCCAAAGACGAAGCACCGCCGAGCACGTCTGGTGCCAGAGCCAGTGAACGAAGCAGGTGCGGAAGCCGGTGCGGGAGCAGGTGCAGGAGCCGGTGCGGGAGCAGGTGCGGCTGCAGGTGCTGGTGCAACGCTAGTCAAGCTGCTCCTGAGGAAGTCAGCAAGGGGAAAGTCTGCTACATTTTTTCTGGGTTTTCCCTGCTCCGATTGAAAACGGTCAGAACCAAGGTAGTAGACATATCTACAACTACCTGTTTTGTGGCAGCTACCATTGTTGTGACTGTCTCGGATGATTTCTTTTCAACCGCAATCTCAACCTTCTTGTCGATGTTTTCTTTAGTTAACCTCCGTCTTTCCTTTCTCTCCTCCGTGGTTTCACAGTAGTACCTCTTCCACGTGGCGCCGTCTCCGACACCGTGCACGCGTCCATACGATGGTCGAGTCTCCACCAGGAGTCTTTTCAATAGGTTCAACGCCTGGTTGAATGGAGTGTCCCACTTGGGCCTCGCCAATGACTCAGACGGTGAGTCGCTTTCGGCCGCAATCCTGTGATGCTCTCTCTGCAAAAGGCACAAGGATCGTTTACAAATTAATATGACTAACATGCAGTCGAATTGATCAGAAACTAAAATTACTAGTAGTCTCATGAACTCCGTCGTGACCGCGTTCTTCTCGAAAACCTTCTTCACTGGGTCCCAATAGTGCCAGGCACTGAGGACATCACGCTCCTATGGGACGGTGAACTCCGCCATGGGGTCTGGGATGCCCAGACTCGCGGCTTCCGCGTCCTCCTTGGCCCATATGGACCTCTTCCCGCCGTAACTACGGCTTCCGAGGTGGTGGCACCCAATGTTCTTCTGTTGAAGCCCCTTCATGTACTTCGACTTTTTTATGGCAGCTTCGGCCTCGCAAGCCGCCTTGAATATTTCAAAGTGCTATGTCGTGATTGTCGGATTATCCTTTAAAATCTCGGAGTAGGGTTCCTTTTCATTGATGATCCGATATTTCACCCTTGCTTTCCAGGCGGCCAACGCGTCGCTAAACTTGCTCATGGCATGTTTGTTTATCTTCTTCATTGTCGGGTCCTTATCTGGATCTTTATAATACTTTTCATTCCAGCCCGGGAACAAGAATATCTGGTGCAGCTCCTTTAGGAGGGAGGGCCTCATATTATCTATCTTGTTTAGTTCCTCATCGTTAATGGTGGTGGTTGTCCATATGATACGGCCTATTTGATTGCTGTAGCACGCGCGCTCTTCCTCGGGTGCGTTTGGCTCAAAATTGCCGTCGTCCACCTCCGTCACCACCAGTCTAGTAGTCCTGAGCTTCTTAGGAAGCCGTCGCCTCTTTGCTTTCCATTCTATACCGGCTCCGCTCCCCGAGGCAGCACCGGTCTTGATGCTGGTCTGAGTCTCAGCGCTGGTCTCAGTCTCAGCACCGGTCTACGTGTCGGTCTCATTCCCTGATGCGACCGGTGGTCCCAGCAACAACATCGGTTGATCGTCGGTAAGGCTCAAAAATTCGCCTGCCTCCAGGTAGACGTCCTCGCAATCACCAGAACCCTGTCCTTCATCGTTGCTAGCCATGTTTCCTACGATTAAATCTAGTCAATTAATTCTAGACCTAATAAAACGAATAATGACATAAAAAGGCCTATGTTTTGTAGGAACGTTGACTCCTTCCCGGTGCGGCAAATCCCGGGCACTCGATATGTCCTAGTTTGTAGCACAAGTCATGCCGAAATTCACGGCAAATTTTGGCATGACCTTTGCTAAAAAGTGGACAAATCGAGAACCTGAAATTTGCCAGAACAGAAATGAATCAACATTCCAGCAAAACATAGGCCACTCAGCTTCATTCCTTGGAAACAGTGTTCAAATATCCATCTTCGACACCGCAACACATGTCCAAATATACACGAGCAACCACATGTCCAAATATACATGTCCAAATTTCACAAGCTAATTCAAAAACAAAGTATAGAAGAAAAATCATTTAACTACTAATAGAACAAAATTCAGTTAACTTTAGTGCTCTATAATGATAGAAGGAAAAAAATCAGTTAACTACTAATTTCATTCATTTAGGTTATTCATTTAACTTCACCTAATTAACCTACTGTACCACTACTACTAGCAGCACTACTAACCTAATTAACCTAGCAAAACTCTACTGCCCTAACAAAAAACATGTAATTAACATCTACTAGTACCACTACTGCCCTAACCTAATTAACATCTACTAGTATCACTACATACTACAAGCAGCATCTACCCTAATTAAACCATACTGCCTTAACTAACTTTTGATGTAAAGCAATTTTTTTGCTCTAAACTAATTTTTGCTCTAACATCTACTACTTAACATCTTTTGCTCTAAACTAATTTTTTTGCTATAAACTAACTTTTGCTCTACTAAATTTTGCTCTAAAATGCAGAGAGAGAGGAGTGGTGGGGGAGGGGTGGGGGACTTACATAGAGGGAAGAGACGGTGGCGGGGAGGTGCTCGGCGACGGAGGCATGGGCGGAGAGGGCAGGCTCGGGCATGGGCAAAGGCGGTCCTGGGCGGGCTCTGGCGACGGTGACGTCGAGGGCAGCGACGGTGAGGTCGAGGGCGGCCTCGGGCGGGGGCGGTGAGGATGACGGCGGCCTCGGGGGGAGACGGTGAGGTTGCGGGCGTCCACGCCGGCAGGAGACAGCGGCGAAGTGGGGCAACAACGAATTGGGGAGATGGCGGCGAGGGCGAGGGATTTGGGGGAGAAGTGGTGCCTGGGGGGGGGGGGAACCACTGTTTAAGTGAAACGTAACGGTAGCGCGTTCCTGAAAACGCGCTATAGCTAAGTTAGCTACAGCGCATTTCCTGAAACGCGCTACTGCTATTCCTTTCTCCTGTTTTCCCCTTTTTCATTTATTTTTCTTTACATTTTATTTTTTTCCTTTATCCTTTTTCTATTTCTTTCATTTTCATTTACTTTTCTACTTGTTTTTCATTATATTTTATTTTCGTTAGCAGTAGCGCCTTACACATAAATGCGTTGCTACAACAAAATTAGCGGCGGTGCTGTTTCTAAAAGAGTGCTACTACTATGTGTAGCCGATCATCTTAGTGGTGGGAATTTTTGTAGTAGCGTTTTTACAACGGGACATGCTACTGCTATATATGTATCTGCAGCGTGGTTATTTAGCGCGCGCTACTGATGTCTAGCAGTAGCGCCCTTTTTTAACATGCGCTACTGCTAAAGTTCTGTGTATAGGATTTCCCTAGTAGTGTTGGAAAGGTTCCGAGTGAGTTCGAGCATATACCTGAGTACCGGGGGGTTACTAGAACCCCCGGGGAGTATATGGGCCCTAATAGGCTTTAGTGGAGTGAGAGAGGCAGCCGGGGCAGGCCGCGTGCCCCTCCCCCTCTGGTCCGAATTGGACTAGGAAGGTGGGTGGCGCCCCCCTTTCCTTCCTCCCTCTCTCCCCCTTCCTTCTCTCCTAGTCCAACTAGGGAAGGGGGGGATCCTACTCCCGAATTGAGTAGGACTCCTCCAAGGTGTGCCATAGAGGGACGGCCCTACCCCTCCTCCACTCCTTTATATACGGGGGAAGGGGGCACCCCATAGACACACAAGTTGATCATTGATCTCTTAACTGTGTGCGGTGCCCCCCTCCACCATAATCCACCTCGCTCATATCGTAGCAGTACTTACGTGAAGCCCTGTTCCAGTAGCATCATCATCAACGTCATCACGCCGTCATGCCGATGAAGCTCTCCCTCGACACTCTGCTGGATCGTGAGTTCGTGGGACGTCACCGAGCCGAACGTGTGCAGATCACGAAGGTGCCTTACTTTCGGTACTAGGATCGGTCGATCGTGAAGACGTACGACTACATCAACCGCGTTGTCATAACGCTTCCTCTCACGGTCTACGAGGGTATGTAGACAACACTCTCCCCACTCGTTGCTATGCATCACCATGATCTTGCGTGTGCATATGATTTTTCTTGAAATTACTGCATTCCCCAACATTTTGATCCAAGGTGAGATGGAAAGAATCCGCCTGAATCTGTTGTGCTTGGGTGTCCAAAGCAGCTCCCTCCGTAGCCATCCTAGCGTTCTCAGCCGCCAGCTCCTCCTTGGCTTGAGCAATCTCGTCTTGTAGCTTTGCCACATCAACCTTATGATGTTCCTGAGTGTCCGGGGTTACCTCCACCCCCATTAGAGTCACCAAAGCCTACAACAACTCTGTGAGAACTTGAGCTAGCGGGCACGCAGAGCCGCTAGCACCAGCCATCGCCGCAGCTGTTGAGTTGGAGGTCATAGCCGCGGGGTTGTTGAGCCAAGCACCGGCTGTGTACCAGCCATGAAGATCGCCACCCTGTTCGGTGGCTCATAGGGGTCCGGTATACTGTCGCCATCGGAACAGCCCCCAAGCCGGCCGTCTTGCAGTTGATACATTGAGTTGGTCTCACCAGTTGACGATTCACCATCAGAGTAGATGGCTGTCTCACCGCCAGACATAGATCCTTCCTCAAGTTCTGCCCCGTGGATAAAACCAACAAAGGCGTGCTTCACGGCGGGTTGAGCTCGGGCGGGTCGTGCATGCTGAGCGTCTTGATGATGTCGGTGCAGGTGTCCGGCTCAGGGCCCAGTTCGCCAATCTTGCCAATGAAGACGTGGATTCCGCCGAAGGGGACCCGGTACCCATACTCAATTGAGCAGGCCTCGGGGCCCCAGCCTGCATCGTTGATGTAGAGCTTGCCGCGACGACTCTTGGTCATCCGGCTCACACCGTATCCCTTGATCCCTTCGAAGCTGCCCTTCAAGAACTCGAAACCATCATGCGCTGGCCCCACGGTGGGCGCCAACTGTTGTGGACTTGACACGATAGGTGTCCTAGTGGAAGGACTTAGTCGTGGAGCCATCGCAACTAGGTTAGCTTAAAGGAGTTAAACGGGGCAAAGAACACAGAGAGTTTATACTGGTTCGGCCCATTGCGGTGAAGGTAAAGGCCTACTCTAGTTTGGGATTGTATTGCTTGGGTCTCGATTACCAGGGAGCGAATACGCTTGACCTAGTTGTCCATCTCTTGTTTCTTGCCCCTAACTCGCCATCGGGTCGTCCCTTTATATACACAGGTTGACGCCCGGCGGCTTACAGAGTCCCGGTCGGCTCATACACAACGTGTCCGTCTCGGTGACTAACTAAACTTTCTTTACAATACAAGTCCTTCATATGGCGGTTCATCCTCTTGGGCCTTAAGTCACCTCTGGGTCTTGGGCCGTCAATGGGCTTGCTATGACCCGCCATCTTCACTGATAAGTCGCCAGTGGTATAGCCTGGCCCCTCCTGGGCGGTTCATACCCAGTAGTTATATCCCCAACACCTGCTCTGAAGATGGATCGGTGGATGGTGGTGGCAGCGACATCTGAGAGTGCACCAAACCGGTGTGAGCCTCAGACCCGACAATGTGGCTTGGTTGGGGCCTCCGACTTTAGATGTTAGGCTTTGCTATGAGGTCTATTTGGTATTTGATACATACAATCGACACTTCTTCATCAACTGTATAGGAGTAGCGATAGATGTTGTCAAGATGATGACTTCAAACTTACGATGTATTAATCTGTAAGGTCTATGGGCTCCCCTAGGACGAAACCACTAATTAAGATGCACTTTTCACAAAAGTCACTCACACCTTCCCAGGTTGCGACAAGTGACGCATTGCATGTGCGCCACTTATCACAACCTGAGAGTTTTTCTTTTTTCATAGATCTGTTTTTTATCTTTTAAACCGCGCGTCCAAATCACAAACCATCTTTGTCATTGGATTTCTCGCGTCGAGATATTCAAAACTAGCTACCATGTTGATAGGTTTTGACGAACTTTTTTCAACGGAAAAATCAAACAAAAAACTGAACCAGGAGCACGCTTTTTCCTTTTCAAAAGAGGCACGACTGTGCCTCTCATAGAAAGAAAAAAAAATCCCCGTTTCCGAGAGGCACGGCCGTGCCTCTCGCGGAGGAAAAAATGCGTATTATTTTACGTTTCTGCGAGGCATACCTGTGCCTCTCGTGGAAGGAAAAAAAAGAAAACACATTTTTTTCGTTTACGAGAGGTACGACCGTGCCACTCGAGCAAGCAAATCCGTGCCTCTCGCGGAATGTAAAAAACATGTTTTTTCGTTTTTTGAGAGGCACGACCGTGCCTCTCGCATAACTGAAAAAAACATGTTTTTTCGTTTCCGAGAGGCACGGCGGCGGAAATGAAAAAAAAAGGCGCTTTTTCCGTTTTCGAGAGGCACGGCCATGCCTCTCACGAAAGAAAAAAAACGTGCCTTCTCGTGTAATTTTTTTTTCAATTTTTTGGCCAAAAACTAAGAAAGACCGGTGAAAATCGAAAAGCCAAAAAACCGGGAAAAACGATCTAAAAAGTCTAAAATGTGTGCAGAAAAATAAAAATAAATCAAAATCCAGAGGGAGCGCCCACAATGCGACACATGACGGTGGCTGATAGTGCACTAAGTGGCGCCCTCTCAACTCTTGGGAAACATAGTAGAATTTTTTTTGCCCTATGAACACCCAGGGACAATATGAAGATGCATATAGGGTTTGGATCAATGATCGTTACCGACTCCGGAGGGCAGCGAAAGAAGACGAGTCGGTGTAGACCATACATGGAGTCCCTCAAACCGTTGATGACAATCCCGCGAACCGCCCTCGAATGATCCCTCGAACGGAAGACCGAAGGCGCAACCTATCTTCTTTGTTGCAAGCCTACAGTCTTCACAATCCAGCACCGCTTCACCATCCAGATCTAATCATCGCCGGAGAATTAGAGGGATGAGATTAGAACCACACTAGGCTTCTAATTATGAGGACTAGAGGATCTAGGTCAAGCTCTTATTGATCAATTAGGATCAACTAGAAATAGAACTAGAGGAGGCTCCAAAACTTGTGTATCAAATAGGACCAACACCTCTAGTATATATAGGTTAGGAGGGGAGGAGGGGGGACCACACAAGGGGGGAAGTCCTCCCCCCTTTTGCCGGCCATGTGGAGGGGGAATCCCTCCCCAATTCGGCCTCTCTCCCTCCTTTCCAGTAGGAGAAGGGCCGCCTTCACTACTAGGGAAAACCCTAGTATTAGTGCTAGATATAGTGCTAGCAGTAGCGCGGGTGCCCGAGCTACTGCTACGGCGCTACAGCTAACTTGTAGCGGTAGCGTTGGTTGAACTGGCACTACTGCTAGCCCTACCTAGCAGCAGTGTGGGTTGACCAAGCACTACTGCTAGATATCTGTAAGCCAGCGCTGCTGCTAACCCTGCGCTGCTACTTCTGTCTAACCAGCGCTGTTGTTAACATTACTTGTATTTTTTCTGCTGCATATTTGCGTTGTATTTGTACAGTTTTATACATTAGTCTAATCATATCATAAACGTACAATATTCTCATCATATCATACACATAATAGTCTCATCATATCATCACATCATCCAACACAAATGATGTTGTCTCTCATCATCATCTCGATATAGCGATACAAGTTGTGTGACATGTCTCGAATACAAGCAACTACATGTTCAACGAGCTCCCCTACTTGGACCTTGGTGGCCCAAGTTGCCTTCCACCACTTGGCATTTTTAGGTCCGTTGATATTAAATTAATTATAAAAGCCGTCCAACACAATTACTCGAGCATATTATATATAATTTCACATCACCGAAAACATTTTCCACATATATATTAATTATTAGTAATACCCGGTATTGCCCGATAAGCTCTGAAACCCTTCCGGTGACCCCGAAAGGTCGGAACGCTTCTGGTTCCTCTCAGAGCTATTCCGAATATCAATGAAACAATTTCACAAATAAATTATCGATACTCTTGTCCTACTAACACTCAGCAGATCATGATTACCTTAAGCTTGTGACCCCGTAGGTTCGGTAAATCATAGACATGTACGAAAAATCCTTCATTCAATGAATGATAGCAGAACCATGGACGTCCATATTGATCACTATGATTAGATGAATGACATTTGAGTGGACCTTTGGTTATTATGTGATGTTTCCTATGCTTCCCGATACTTTACAAAACCCGAGGTGCATCGTTATCCTCTTGAGTCATGCACATGCTCACTATACCGTTGATCTCGTTGCCGGTTTTGTTCTTCTTTCTCGTTGATTTGTTTCGGCATCCCCGTGACATAGTCACTTGTGTCCGGACAGACGATGCCGTCACAATGAGAGGGCCCTACGAATAGCTTTCAATCGTCGAAGGAGCAAATCCCACTCCCGAGCTATCTAGTCCCTTGTCAGACTTTTCGATGAACCCGTAAGTTGTCGTAACTAAGTTGTCGTTATGATCACCATGTTACTGATGACATTTCAGCAACTGATGGCTCTATATTTTATGCACTTTAGAGCTCATTTGTTGCATGTTCTCTTTATATATCATGTCCGATTGAACCAAATAGTTGTTCATTATGCATGAATACCGGCATTTACACCTTTTCTTGTGAGCATTGCACATTTAGTATTTTATTTGGTTTTTATTAGTTTTCTTTGTTTTCTTGTGTCCGAGGGTGTTTTGGAGCAACCTAGGACCAAACACAATGAAAGAACCAAGGAGGGGTTCAATACGGAGACACCCGGGGGCAGACTTAGCCATTTTGGAGGTCGGAAAAAGTCATTTTTACAAAGTTCTCCAAATCAAGATCTAACACCATAAATGGATCAACGTTGTTCATACGAATCCAACGAGCCCAAGAACATCAAATTCCGAGTTCGTATGAAGAAATGACGACCGTTTTACTAGACAAAGATCAAACAAAAAGACGGCCTTTCGAACGACCGCGCGGGGTCGTTTTGGCAGTCGTTTGACATGTAGACAGCTCCAAAAGTTGCCTTTCCAGACGAGATCCTTCACCAATTTTGTACCCGTTCGATCCCACGGAATCCTTGGCTAGTAAAGAAGAGATTGGGAGAGGATTTGACTCATTGAGAGCCCTTGGGTGAAGCCCATCAAGAGAGGAGCCTAGGGAGGCTCCTTGTATACACCTCCTCAACCCTAGCTGGTGCCATCTCATCTCATTCATCAAGAATACATCCAAGTCCATCCCCATTGCTGCTCCATCACCACCATATAGGAAGGGACAAGATCAAGAGGAAGAGGAGGAGGCTCCACCACGTGAGCACCAGCCTTCGGGCTGGTGCCCTCTCCACCGCGTCGGCGCCCTCATCACCGCCATCTTCACCGCGCTACCGCCACCATCATCATCACCACCATGCCTTCTACATTCACCGGCACGATGTCGGCTTGTAACTTGACGCTCTCTGCTATGTGTACCATTAACTTGTTTGAGTAATTATAATAGTCCTTGAGGATATGGTTGAACCCTATGTGATTCTTGTTGCGATCCAATATCTTCTGTTCATGATTTGAGTTAGTGTTCTCACTAGTGTTGAGAGGAGGCCTCGCTCGCACTATTGCCATGTAGGTTGTAGAGGAACTACTGTCGTTAGTGGCCACACGAGTGTTGGACCACTAGGGTAATTAGAGGTGACAGTAACGGCCTTCGATTCCTTGCCGTCATAATTTATAGGGGAATAACAGAGAACCCTTAGAGAGGTTGTGTCCATGGGGTAACCCTTAATTATCATTAGTTTTAACACTATGGGGGAGACTATGATAGTGGCGTGCGTGGCACGAAGTCTACTTCGACTAGAACGTGTTCTGTACCCGGCTATGCCCACTTATGCATTTGACCAGTGAATAGAGGATTTGATAGTTCATACATGTTAGTGATTCCAAAACCCTCAAGAATACTTTATTACTCAAGCACCGTACTTACTAACTTAGTATCTTTTATTTACAGTTTTTTACCTTCCTACTCTTAGTTTAGTAAACACCCTTTTTATCTAGTTTCCCTAGCAACTTATAGAGTAGACTATTTCCAAACTCTACTTTGGGTGCGTACGTGGCTGCGTGAAGTGACAACGTAGTTGCAGGGTTTGCGGTTCCTTCCTATTCGCTCCTTGTGGGATTCAACACTTACTTATCATGGAAGTACTATAACAGCCTTGTGCACTTGCAGGTCATCAGCAACCCCAAAGTCCACTGTACAGTAGGAAGTGACTACGATACTCTTATGGTCTGAGGAACTAAAACACATGGTAACACGCCATGTTATAACAATTGATTCCAGATGATATTATCTCAAAGTATAACAAACAAGATTGGGTCGATTCAATATGATCGTTCTTCCAACGTCATACTCTCAATATTGTTTCAGGACTATCATTACACTTAACGATATCCTAAGATCCGGAAAACATGATCACCAACAACACTTGAGCGGGTCTCACATACAAGACCGGAAATCTATGTTGGGCTCCAACCACTAAATGTGCATGTCATTTTATTTGTGTTGCAAACAGTACCACTATTTCATCAGCCACTTTGCCTCCATGGATTTATACATTGGTATGTTTCTAAGGAAAGCTTCCTACTAGCTTCAAACTCATGCGATTGGAGCCCAACATAGAACTTGTCATCAAGCCATCAGAGCATTTTTGACGCCATTGCCGGGAGGTAAAATTTCTGAATAGGTTATGAACTATTTCTATTATCTTCCTTATTTTTAATCTAGCTTAGTTGAAGTTTTTTTATGATTATGAAATTTGTCAAATGGATGTCAAAACTGCATTCCTTAATGGATATCTTAAAGAAGAGTTGTATATGATGCAACCATAAGGTTTTGTCGATCCAAAAGGTGCTAACAAAGTGTGCAAGCTCCAGCGGTCCATTTATGGACTGGTGCAAGCCTCTCGGAGTTGGAATATACGCTTTGGTAGTGTGATCAAAGCATATGGTTTTATACAGACTTTTGGAGAAGCCTCTATTTACAAGAAAGTGAGTAGGAGCTTTGTAGCATTTCTGATATTATATGTGGATAACATATTGTTGACAGAAATGATACTGAATTTCTGAACAGCATAAAAGGATACTTGAATAAGAATTTTTCAATGAAAGACCTCGGTGAAGCTGCTTACATATTGGGCATCAAAATCTATAGAGATAGATCAAAACGCTTAATTGGACTTTCACAAAGCACATACCTAGATAAAGTTTTGAAGAAGTTCAAAATGGATCAGGCAAAGAAAGGGTTCTTGCCTGTGTTACAAGGTGTGAAGTTGAGTCAGACTCAATGCCCGACCACTTCAGAAGATAGAGAGAAAATGAGAAGTGTTCCCCATGCTTTAGCCATAGGCTCTATCATGTATGCAATGTTGTGTACCAGACCTGATGTGTGCCTTGCTATCAGTTTAGCAGGGAGGTACCAAAGTAATCCATTAGTGGATCACTGGACAACGGTCAAGAATATCCTCAAATACCTAAAAAGGACTAAGGATATGTTTCTCGTATATGGAGGTGACAAAGAGCTCGTCGTAAATGGTTACGTGTGAAGCGTAATACATCGTAAATGCAAACTTTGACACTGATCCGGATGACTCTAAGTCACAAACCGAATACGTGTTTTTATTAAATGGTGGAGCTGTCAGTTGGTGCAGTTCCAGGCAGAGTGTTGTGGCGGGATCTATGTGTGAAGCGGAATACATAGCTGCTTCGGAAGCAGCAAATGAAGGAGTTCATATCCGATCTAGGTGTCATACCTAGTGCATCGGGTCCAATGAAAATCTTTTGTGACAATACTGGTGCAATTGCCTTGGCAAAGGAATCCAGATTTCACAAGAGAACCAAGCACATCAAGAGACGCTTCAATTCCATCCGCGATCAAATCAAGGAATGAGACATAGAGATTTGCAAGATACATACGGATTTGAATGTGGCAGACCCGTTGACTAAGCCTCACTCACGAGCAAAACATGATCACCACCAAGACTCCATGGGTGTTAGAATCATTACAATGTAATCTAGATTATTGACTCTAGTGCAAGTGGGAGACTGAAGGAAATATGCCCTAGAGGCAATAATAAAGTTGTCATTTATATTTCCTTATATCATGATAAATGATTATTATTCATGCTAGAATTGTATTAACCAAAAAATTAGTACATGTGTGAATACATAGACAAACAGAGTGTCACTAGTTTGCCTCTAACAGACTAGCTCGTTGAATCAGTGATGGTTATGTTTCCCAACCATTAACATGACTTATCATTTGATTAAAGGGATCACATTACTAGAGAATGTTGTGATTGACTTGACCCATCCATTAGCTTAGCACAATGATCGTTTAGTTTGTTTATATTGCTTTCTCCATAACTTATATATGTTCCGATGACTATGAGATCATGCAACTTCCGAATACCGAAGGAGCACGTTGCGTGCTACCAAACGTCACAACGTAACTGAGTGATTATAAAGGTGCTCTACAGGTGTCCCCGATGGTGTTTGTTGAGTTGGCATAGATCGAGATTAGGATTTGTCACTCTGATTGTCGGAGAGGTATCTCTGGGCCCTCTCGGTAATGTACAACACTATAAGCCTTGCAAGCAATGTAGCTAATGAGTTAGTTACGGGATGTAGCATTACAGAAGGAGTAAAGAGACTTGCCGGTAACGAGATTGAACTAGGTATTGAGATACTGACGATCGAATCTCGGGCAAGTAACATACTGATGACAAAGGGAACAACATATGTTGTTATGCGGTTTGACCGATAAAGATCTTCATAGAATATGTAGGAGCCAATATGAGCATACAGGTTCTGCTATTGGTTATTGACCGCAGACGTGTCTTTGTCATGTCTACATAGTTCTCGAACCCGTAGGGTCCGCACGCTTAACGTCCGGTGACGATCGATATTATGAGTCTATGTGTTTTGATGTACCGAAGATAGTTCGGAGTCCCGGATGTGACCATGGACATGACGAGGAGTCTCGTAATGGTAGAGACATAAAGATTGATATATTGGACGACTATATTCGGACACCAGATGAGTTCCGGGGGTCACCGGATATTTATCGGAGTGCCGGGGGGTTATCGGAACCCCCCGGGGGAACTAATGGGCCAACATGGGCCTTGTGGGAGAGAGAGGAGAGGGCCTAGGGCTGACTGCCCCCCCCCCTTGGGAGTCTGAATTGGACAAGGAGGGGGGCGGCACCCCCTCTTTCCTCCCTCTCTCCTCTCCTTCCTTTCCCCTTCCTAGTTGGATTAGGAAAAGGGGGGTCCTACTCCTACTAGGACTCCCCCTCTCCTTGGCGCGCCTTTAGGCCGGCCAGCCTCCCTCCTTGCTCCTTTATATACGGGGGCAGGGGCACCCTATAACACACAAGTTGATTGCTTCCAGCCGTGTGCGGTGCCCCCCTCTACCATAATCCACCTCGATCATATCGTAATTGTGCTTAGGCGAAGCCCTGTTCCGGTAGCATCATCATCAGCGGCATCACGCCGTCGTGCTGACGAAGCTCTCCCTCGAAGCTCTACTGGATCGTGAGTTCGTGGGACATCACCGAGCCGAACGTGTGCAGATCGTGGAGGTGCCGTACCTTCGGTGCTAGGATCGGTCGATCGTGAAGACGTACGACTACATCAACCGCGTTGTCATAATGCTTCCGCTTACGATCTACGAGGGTATGTGGACAACACTCTTCACTCTCATTGCTATGCATCACCATGATCTTGCGTGTGCGTAGGATTTTTTTGAAATTACTGTGTTCCCCAACAGTGGCATCCGAGCCAGGTCTATGCGTAGATGTTATATGCATGAGTAGAACACAAAAGAGTTGTGGGGGTGGGTATATACATATTGCTTGCCGTCACTAGTTGATTCTTGATTCGGCGGTATTGTTGGATGAAGTGGCCCAGATCGACATTACGCGTACGCTTACGTGAGACTGGTTCTACCGACGTGCTTCGCACACAGGTGGCTGGTGGGTGTCAGTTCCTCCAACTTTAGTTGAATCAGATTCAATGAACATGGTTCTTTCTGAATATCAAAAAGCAACCACTATACCACGTTGTGGTTTTTTGATGCGTAGGTAAGAACGGTTCTTGCTCAACCCGTAGCAGCCATGTAAAATTTGCAACAACAAAGTAGAGGATGTCTAACTTGTTTTTGCAGGGCATGTTGTGATGTGATATGGTCAGGACATGATGCTAAATTTTATTGTATGAGATGATCATGTTTTGTAACATAGTTATCGGCAACTGGCAGGAGCCATATGGTTGTCACTTTATTGTATGAAATGCAATCGCCATGTAATTGCTTTACTTTATCACTAAGTGGTAGTGATAGTCGTCGAAGCAATAGTTGGCGAGACGACAATGATGCTTTGATGGAGATCAAGGTGTCAAGCCGGTGACGATGGTGATCATGACGGTTGAGGGAGTCCTGGATTAGGGGGTCTCCGGACAGCCGAACTATATCCTTTGGCCGGACTGTTGGACTATGAAGATACGAGATTGAAGACTTCGTCCCGTGTCCGGATGGGGCTCAACTTGGCGTGGACAGCAAGCTAGGCAATATGGATATGCATATCTCCTCCTTTGTAACCGACCTTGTGTAACCCTAGCCTCCTCCGTGTCTATATAAACTGGAGGCATTTAGTCTATAGGACAACATACAGTCATACCATAGGCTAGCTTCTACGGTTTAGCCTCTCTGATCTCGTGGTAGATCAACTCCTGTACTACTCATATTATCAAGAATAATCAAGCAGGACATAGGGTTTTACCTCCATCAAGAGGGCCCGAACCTGGGTAAAACATCGTGTCCCCTGCCTCCTGTTACCATCCGCCTTAGACGCACAGTTCGGGACCCCCTACCAGAGATCCGCCGGTTTTGACACCGACATTGGTGCTTTCATTGACAGTTCCTCTGTGTCGTCATCATTAGGCTTGATGGCTCCTTCGATCATCGATAGCGATGCAGTCCAGGGTGAGACTTTTCTCCCCGGATAGATCTTTGTATTCGGCGGCTCCGCACTGCGGGCCAACTTGCTTGGCCATCTGGAGCAGATCGAGAGCTACGCCCCTGGCTATCAGGTCAAATTTGGAAGCTTAAACTACACGGCTGACATCCGGGGAGACTTGATCCTCGATGGATTTGAGCCCTTGCCAAGTGCGCCGCACGGTCACGATGAGCATGATTTAGCTCTACCATCGGACAGTGTTCCGGAGATCGCACCGACGACCGCTGAGACCCTCAATTCGGAGCCAATTGCACCATCCAGTGACAGGTGGATAGACCCCACCACAGAGGCCGCATTCTCATCGGTGATCGAGCCGAGTATCGACCTTACCCTTCATGAGAGCCGTGACGCCGAATTGCCGGATTCTTCCCCGGCCACGGACTCCGAACCGCATGCGCCTATGCCTATCGAGTCTGACTGGGCGCCGATCATGGAGTTCACCTCCACGGATATCTCTCAACACTCACCCTTTGGTGACATACTAAGCTCATTAAGGTCTCTCTCCCTGTCAGGAGAGTCCTGGCCGAACTATGTTCGGCAGGATTAGGATGCGGATGACAAAGAAATTTGTTGCCCACCCACCACCCACTTAGTAGCCATTGTCGATGATTTGACCGACATGCTTGACTTCGACTCCGAAGACATCGACGGTTTGGTCGACGATGCTGGAGACGAACAGGAACCACTTCCCACAGGGCACTGGACACCCACTTCATCATATGATGTATACATGGTGAACACACCAAAAGAAAACGACGACGAGGAACGGAAGGACGCAGCGAAGGGTTGTTCCCTCGAGAAGCAGTCAAAGCGGCGGCGTAAGCGCCGCTCCAAATCCCGCCTCGGCAGAAACATCGATCATATAGACCCAGCGATAGAGCAGGGTGAACCATCGCCCGACCACGGCAAAGCGGAGAATCAAACTGAACAACCCGACCCCGTCGAAGATAACAGTCCGGACATCATCACACCGGACAGGCACCCGAAGCAACAGAACGCCCATCAAAGGCTGGTTGCCACTGCGAGGAGTCTAAAAAAGCAGAAGCAAAGGCTCAGGGCTGCAGAAGACACACTCAAAATCAGATGGAGTGAAGTACTCAACACCGCAGTGAAGTACGGCGATAATCGCCACACCAAGAGCTACCCCAAGCGAAAGTTGCTACCTGAATTCGATGAGGAGGCCTTAGATCCCCAGCAACCAAAAATCAAAACAGCCATCCGGTCGGATTGACGACCTCGTGGACAACATAGAGCGGCAAATGACGCCGCACACAAGCCAGTACGCGATCCGCGTGAAGGCTCGCATCAAAAGGACGGCACAACCAGATCCATCTACGGGTCACGCAAACGCGCTCCAGCATGCAATGCAACACAACAAACATCCCAGCACCACGGTACACCCAAATACAGGGGTGCCGCACACCCCCTATGTTTCACCGATGAGGTGCTGGACCATGAATTTCCAGAGGGATTCAAACCCGTAAACATAGAGGCGTATGACGAAACGACAGACATTGGGGTCTGGATTGAGGATTGCATCCTCCATATCCATATGGCTCGAGGAGACGATCTCCACGCCATCAAGTACTTACCCCTCAAGCTCAAAGGGCCAGCTCGGCACTGGCTTAAAAGTCTCCCCGAAAACTCCATTGGAAGCTGGGAAGAGCTCGAAGACGCTTTTCGGGCAAATTTTCAAGGGACCTATGTCCGACCACTGTATGCAGACGATTTAAGTCATATAACTCAATAGTCCGGAGAGTCAGCCTGAAAGCTTTGGAACAGGTTCCTCACTAAAAAGAACCAAATAGTCGACTGTCCGGACGCCGAAGCCTTAGCAGCTTTCAAGCACAGCGTTCGAGACGAATGGCTGGCCAGACACCTCGGCCAAGAAAATCCGAGAACAATGGCAGCATTAACAAGCCTCATGACCTGCTTTTGCGCGGGCGAGGACAGCTGGTTAGCCCGATGCAGCACCAGTGACCCAAGTACATCCGAAGTCAGGGACGAAAACAGGAAATCATGACACAGCAAAAACAAGCGCCGGAATAAAGAAGACAGCCCGAAGAGCATGGTGGTAAACGCTGAATTCAGGAGCTCTCGGCCAGGTCAGCAAAAGCTGCCCTCCAAAGGCAACAGAGACGATCTGTCCAGCCTAAACAAGATTCTGGACCAAATATGTTAGATCCATAGCACCCCCGATAAACCTGCAAATCATACCCATAGAGAATGTTGGGTCTTCAAGCAGTCCGGCAACCTCAACGCCGAACATAAGGGACATGACACACCAATCGAAGACGAGGATGAGCCTCGCAAGCAAAGCACTGGGGAACAGAAGAAATTCCCACCAGAAGTCAAAACAGTAAACGCGTTACACGTGACAAAGGGGAGAAACAAAGCGGCACTCCTAGAGACACATGCCCCAGGGCCTATCACCGCGGAGTTCTGCCATTGGTCGTCCCAACCGATCACCTTCGACCATCGGGATTACTCGGCAAGTATCCGGCGTGCAGGATGGGCTGCCTTGGTATTAGATCCAATAATTAACGGATCCACTTCACACGAGTCCTGATGGACGGCGGCAGCAGTTTAAACCTGATATACCAGGACACAGTCCGCAAAATGGGGATAGACCCAACAAAAATTAGCCACAACAATACTACCTTTAAAGGAGTAACGCCAGGCCCAAAGGCCCATTGCACGGGCTCCCTGCTACTACAGGTTGTATTCGGCTTTCCCGATAACTTCCGCAGCAAAAATTTAACATTCCACATCGCTCCGTTCCAAAGTGGTTATCAAGCACTACTAGGACGCGAAGCTTTCGCACGCTTTAACGCAATACCGCATTACGGTTCTCTCATACTTAAGATGCCCGGTCCATGTGGCATCATTATAGTAAATGGAAATACTGAGCGCTCCTTGCGCGCGGAAGATCGTGCGGCTGCCTTGGCAGCCGCACACTAAGTGGCCCCACCAACTAATGCATCTGCCAGGTCGTTAAGACCGCAGACGCGGTTAGACGAGTCTGGCGCAGCTATATGTACTTGATACAGGTTTGATGGCTATACCCCTATTACAACACAAGGGGCTCAACGCGCGCAAACAAGTGGCAATTAGGCTCAACATTACTCATCTCGAACTGTATATAGTTTATTTAGTACTAGAAAAAATGCTCGTGTGTTGCAACGGGAGAAAATAAGTTAATGTGCTTCGTTACGAAGCAAATACCAATAATTCCGATTAGGTTGGCCAGATAGAGGATAAGTTTGATGATTACCCTCGCATCGGATTACTGCTCATCTAACCCTCGCATCCATTAGGCCCAACCGCCCCTAGTTTCTTCTCCTCCCATCGGTCCCTTGACGCAGCTCCTCAGCGCCGCGGCCACACACACACAAACGCACGCCAGCGCCTGCCTCTATCCCCACTGGCTGCCCCACGGGTCTTCCCTTAGACTCCTCTTCCCAAGCCTTCCCCGGCCGAAGCCACCCCCGCAAGCCGTCATGGCCTTCCCCCGGCTGCAACGTGACCTTCCGCCGGCACCTCGAGCTTTGCCCCAACATCCTTGCCGCCCGCCGCCCGGATCCGCCAGCCGGCCTGCTACCTCGTCCCACCGACCAGGCCATCTTGGATAGGCTGCTCCGCTCTTCTTCGTGGGAGATATTTTATCGATTGGTGATGCATACATGCGGCAGATCTCCATGTTTGTTTTGCCTTGGCTGTTTGATTCTTGTGACTGGAGAACTTATATAAGTTGCTAGGATACGATGTAATATAGCAGGGTGGGACTATTAGTTACAGAAGAATTTCAAAAAAAATTAACACAATGGATCGATAGGCTGGACTGGACGTGCTGCATCAAATGGGTTTAGTTGGGCCGTGCCCAGATGGACGATAAAGCCCAACATGCAGTTCTGATTCGGTTCAAATCGATCGATTCAACTGACGTACGGAACTTTTGGAGGACGGTCTGAAAACGGACGAAAATTAGGGAGGAAGAAGCGATAACCCTTTTATTAGTAGGTATAGATATAGATTATTGGTTAGAAAACAGAAGTAATTTATTACCACTCAAATGTTACAACAGGTGTTCAGTTGGCGATGGAATTGGGTGTTGAAAAACTTTGTCTCAAGATAAACAATCAAGGTGTGGCACCTGCTTTCCAATCAAGAGATCAAGACTGTCCAAGGTTTAGCCCTCTTATAGAAGAGATCAAGGAGTTGTTTGTTGGTGTGAATGAGCACCGGGTGATCTGGTCGAGGCAACCGGCGAACAAAGCGATGGGTACTCTTGTGAGGGAAGGCTGTGTTAATAAGTTGTGAAAAACTTGGTTTAATGTATCCCCATTTTCTATCCATGATGTATTTTGGACGAAATGGTCGTGAACTAAAGAATAAATAAAGTAGCGATTACCCTAAAAATAGTAAAACAAAATTAAAGTACGAACAAGAATTCATGCATCAAGTGTGACGAACTAAGAAGGTTTGAATTACTTGAATTGAGGGTCTTCGTCAAAAGGAAGGATTCAAACCAATACTTAACAACACTTTATATGAGCATTGGGATCAAAAGGTTAATTTGGGTTAATATTTGGTGCATAGCTCAGCTTGAGTACATCCACACTACATCATCGGTTCACTTTTGTGGTAACCCAAATATATTAATAGTCTTATTAAATTACATCGGAACTGTGTTTCAGTCACTCAATAAATCCGTTTATTTGTGTCTGTTGTAAAAAACAAACCAACAAATATACCATCAGAAAAACATCATAAGCAAGCACTATGCAACACGATCTTCCTCTCTTTTTTTCATCTGCAAAGTACTCAATATAGTGCGCCTCTGGTTCAGCTCCAATAGTAGCAGCACTAACACCGAAGATCGTCATAAAAATAAAAAAATCATCACAACTCTCTCTTCTCACTTTGATCTCTCTCTCTCTCTCTCTCTTTTCTCCATCTTATAAGCAGCATAAAACAACCTGCTCCATCTCATCTCATCGAACAACAGCATAGTACAAAAGAATATCATCTCATCTCTCCGTGTCTTCATCTGACTACATCGAAGCTGCACGAACAGCTAGTTGTCACAAAAATTTGTATATCTCTCATCTCTCTCCCTGTGCCGAGCCCATCTCCAGCATCGCGTCGTGCCGCGCCGCTCCTGCCATGCTCCAGCACTGTGCTGCAATAGGAAAGCAATTATATTTTACATTAAAAATCTTTGATTTCTTTCCACCACACATGTGCCTATCCTATCCTCTGATTCCTATGCTCCTGTAACCACTAATACACTCTCCCCCCTCTCTCTCTCTCCTCATTAGTTTTGCTTAAGCATCCAAGAAAATTAAAGCACAAGAGCAGCAGTAGCAGCTCTGTGTGATGGCTGATGCGGTGGCGCTGAACTCCACGGGCCAGGGTGCAGCTGGAGCTAGGACCGACGGGTCAAGCTCAGCGAGTCATGGTGCAAATTGGAGCCCATGGGAGGACCAGTGCACGCATGGCTGGGTGCGGACAGGCACAAGCAGAGCATGCATGGCCACCGGCGGGCAGCACACACGGCCCCTGGCTTCCCCGCAACGAACAACCTTGTCCAGGAGGTCCGCAACCTTGAGATCTCCTTCCCCGTGCAATGACTCGGCCGAATTCACCCTGAAGCCCTCGCCATCATCCTCCGACTCCAAGTCCGAGTATCGTCGTTCGTCGTCGATTACCTTGCCATTGCTGCTTCCCCGGCCTCACCGACCTCACCGCCGGGTTCACCGTGAGTCCCCGTAGCTTTTCCCTTTGTTTCCCCTTCTGATTAGGACTCGTAGCTAACACCATGGTTACTGCCACCTCGCCATGGCTGGTCCTCTCCGTCCGGACCGAGCTTGACGCCGCATGTCTAGTCCCTAAAAACAGGAGCGCGAAGTTGCTTGGTCCTGTCTAGTCTAGACCGCCGCCGGCCGGTCCAAACGGCAGCTCGGTGAGGGCCCGACTCCCGTCCACCCTCAGGAGGACGCGTCTTCATGCGCAAAAGATCTTGCCGAGAAAAGGCAAAAGGGGCACCGGTAGATGTGGTTCGTAGTTGATGATGGACATGGTAAACAGGTGGCGGAAAAGAAGCGACATGCTCATGGCCGGAAGGAGATGCGCCGCCCATGTGCCAGAAGGACGCGTCCCGTTGCTATCGAAGAAGATGCGGTGGCGCGCAGGAGCAAGTGGCAATGGGCGCGCGAGTAGCCGGGCCGGCAGCGCAGTCGAGAGAGGAGGCATGAGGTACGCGGCAGCGGCCTATGGTGTGCCGAGACGTTCAGGAAGAAGGGTGCCATCATGCATGGTGCGCTTGGCTCACAGCTCCGCTAGGCAGGAGGGGCACCAACGTTTGATAAAATTTACACTGGGCGTACACATCCTCGTCCGCTTCTCCTCTACTCCCCTCTTTCTGGGAACCGATATTTATTGGAGGTTAGCAAAGGCGGCGAGGAAGGTGAAGTTTGACTCCAACTCATGTTCCACACGGATAATTTCTGACGAAAGTGCATCTAGTCAGGACTATTGATTGATTTTTGGAAGATTATAGAGACTTTTAGGGTATCGATCACATACCAAAGAGGCTGGGTGATGCCACGGGCGATGGCCAACCCAGTGCGTGTGGCGCCCAGGTCCAAACGGACGAAATTTAGTACCACCTCACGTATCTTTATCTTTACCCAATAATAAAGAATTGTGGGTTCTATTTTTGAAAAGCAAAGGGACTATTTTATAAAAAACGTCGCGATGGTGAACCCGGAGACTCAATCCGTGCTTTATTATTAGGGAGAGATAACCTACCTTTTTGCACGACAACTTTTTCAACTAAGTTCCTCTCTTTTACAGATGACCATCGTGCTACACCCATCCAGGACACGGCACAACGGAGACACAGGCGCAGACGTGCAGCAGGGACCCATTCCAAGGATTCTTTTTAGATTAAGACCCTTCATAAACCTTTTTTATTGTCTCTTGTTGATACACATCCCTCGGATTCTCAGTATAATTGAGAAGGATGCTGACGTATTTGCATGTGGCCACGTCAGAATATTGCACGTACCTGGAAACCAGGGGCTTATTAAAAAGGGCACTGTTTTAGATCGGTTTACATCATAGAGACCGAATACCTTAGGGAGTGTTCGGCGTCGCAAGTTTGGCCTTATATGCATCAGCTCCGAATCATGTCTTTGGTCAAATGTTGGGTTTGCCCGGCTCCTGTGTTTTGCTGCCTTACGTTCCGCTCTATCGGCTAAGGCGGCACTAGGAGAACTACTGCGATTGTGCCCTGGTTCATCCGGACGAGCACCTCAGTAGAGAAAGCCGAAAACTGACTGTCATGATATAGCGTGAGACTGGTCAACCACTCGATGACCTAGCGGAATCTTCGGGATTCCTCCGCCTTAACAAAGGGCCGTTTCCCGGCCAGGCATGTACGCACCCCGAATTCGGATGAGTGCGGAGCCACTAGGGGCTATATAGTAGCCCCACTGTCAAACTCCTCTAGCTAAGTGAAAGTGTTAAAGCATTATAGTCCGATTGCCTAGTTTGCTGTGCTATCACCTCCTTAACGGCCCAAGGCGTTGGATCAAGTGTGAACATGCATCTTCTGCGAACACCCCCGCATTATATGCGTGGGGGCTGAAGCCGACGACTGCCATCTTTCAGGTTATATACATATATACATAAACGGCCGCACAGGAGGCATCATAGTACTTTCGGGAAAAAGTACAAATACAGCCTTGATAAACTCAACAAAACATTGTTTTTACAATGGGAATACATGTCACTCAAACATAATATTCTTCGAGCACTGAGCCTCTATTGAACGAGCGCCTTCAAGAACTTCTTCAAAGTAGTGCTCGGCAGCCACTCGGCCTATGGCCGAACCCTGTGCCGCAACAGTGGTGGCATCCATCTTAGCCCAGTATGTTTTGACACGGGCAAGGGCCATCCGCGAGCCTTCTATGCACGCCGACCTCTTTACAGCATTGATGCGTGGCACAACGCCAAGGAATTGTTGCACTAAGCTAAAGTAGATATCCGGCCTTGTCCCTCCTGGCCACAAATGATCCACAACGGACCTCGTGGCCAGTCCGAATAATCTATGGAGCTCGGCCCAACCGGTCAATCGCTCATTCAGCAACAACGGACGGACTGGAGCATGAAACTGTGACCAGAACAGCTTCTCCACTTCAGGACCTTTCTGATCCTTGAAATACTCCGTCGCATCCGCAGCACTTGCAGCCAAATCCATGTACTCATCCGCAGAACTCCATAGCCGGTTCAGAGGAGCATATTTTGGATCTCCGAACTTCGTCCGCAACAAGAAGGGCTTCCCAGAAACGATATATGTAGCTTGATTGAACTCCTCCTTCATCGCTCTAATTTTGGAGCGGGCTTCCTTGGCAGCCACCCGGGCTTTCTCCAGGTCCATCGTCTTCACCCGGTTTCCTTCTTCAAGAAGCCGGTAACGGTCAGCAGCATCTTTTAACTCCATGGCCATCTTGGCAATTTTTTTCTTTGCTCCCGCAATGTGCGGCCTGTTTGGCCCTTAACTCTTCGGCCGCCTTTAAAGCGGCCGCATTACTACTCCTTGCTTGCTCCTTGGCTCGGGCAAGCTCCGCCCGAAGGGTCTCCACGGTGGCAGCTCCATCTGCAGTCACAACATATTAAAGATACTGGCATCATGCTGCTCTTACTATGTGACATTCACCAGAAAAATCACCTACCCTGTGCCTCGTCAAGCCGCTTGTTAACAAGCACGATGTCGGCATCTGCCGCATCCAGTTGCCGCTTTAGTTCTGCAAACCCGTCAGTCCGGCTAGCCACCGGAGCTTCAACCACCTGCGCATACAGGCGGTTTGGTTATTACCTGGGACTGTGATCCCCTGTTTGCCGCCGTTTTCGATGACAACCAGAGTCTCAGGGGCTACTATCTACATAGGGCACACCTAAAAATGTGCGGTATTGTCAAAAATGTACATCATTTCACGTACCTCGAAACCCGTCAGTACACTCATAAAGGCTTCATGCAACCCTCTTTCGGCAGACGAAATCCTTTCAACCACCGTACCCATCAACGTACGGTGCTCTTCTGAGATAGTTGCTCGCTCTAGCAAATCCCTCAGTATGTCCGACCGCATACCAGACGGTGCTGTACTCTTTTGATTGCTCTCTTCAAGAGCTGGATACTGAGGACTTCGGGTGGCCATAGGATTACCTTCTGGCCTTGCCGGATCAGGAGAAACCCTCCGCGATGACACCTCGGGGTCGCCCGCCTCGTGAGGCGGTGTAGCAGGGGAGGTGTTTCGCTCTCCATCATCTCTGGAAGAAGATCCGCTGAAGACGAGCTCTGATGAGAAGGGCTAAGATCCGAACTGCAAGATAAATGCTTCGGTTATTTTCCTCAGAAGTAAGGTAGGATATCTTCATTATTAAGTACTTTTTGATTACTTATAGCTCGGTAGAGGATTGATCCCCGCGCGGATATTGTGCGGCAAGAATACCCTCCGAGGTAGCACCCTCTGGCGGAGATTTCTTCTCCCATTTGGAAACCTTAGTTTCCGGATCTTCAGAGGTAGTCCTCTTCTTTCCCCGTGAGAGAGAATGTCAGATTCTTCCCCTCGGTTATCCTCCCTCGCGGAGGCGCTCATTCCTCGATTGGAATAGGTAGCGACGGAGGCCCGCTTTTGCCCTCTTTATTCCCCCCTTCATCTTCCTTTGAGGGCACTAGAAAAGGGGCTGGCTCGAGCATCTTTTCCAGCAACGGATTGTCCAAGCCTTCAGGAAGGGGGGCCGAACACCGGATCATCTTCGCCTTTGTTATCCAGTCCTGGTCAAAGAGCGATTCTTCAGAATGATGTCATGATAAATAAAAGGACAGTGTGTTCGGCCATGGGATTACTTACTTGGTCAGCGGGGCGGTTGCAGCTCAGGCCCGCATCCTCGATAGTGTCCGGACACTCTATTTGGGGTCCGAAGAACGATTTGCACATCTCCTCGTGCCTCATGCCAAGGAAATTCTGAATAGTGCACGGTCCTTCCAGATTGAATTCCCACATGCGGAGGGGCCGGCGTTTGCAAGGCTGGACTTGACGAACCAGCATAACTTGCATTACCATAACCAAACTGAAATCTCCCTCGAAGAGATATCAGATACAGCTCTGCAGTATTGGCACGTACTTGGCTGGACCCCAGCTCAGCCCCTGCTGATCCATGACATCAGTTGTGGTGGAGGGCCCGAGCGAAAGGTGGGGGCAGCTACCCACTTGGCACTTCGGGAAGCTGTGACGTAAAACCACTCCCGTTGCCACAATCCGGACACCTCTGGAAAGGAACCCTTTGGCCATGGAGCATCAGCAATTTTGCTTATTAGAGCACCTCCGCACGCTGCGTACTGCCCCTCGACCATCTTCGGCTTCACATCGAACGTCTTGAGCCACAGGCCGAAATGAGGGGTAATGCGAAGGAAGGCCTCACAAACAACAATAAATGACGAGATGTGAAGAAGGGAATCCGGGGCCAGATCATGAAAATCCATCCCGTAATAGAACATAAGACCCCTAACGAAGGGATCCAGAGCGAGGCCTAGTCCTCGGAGAAAGTGGGAAACAAACACCACGCTCTCATTGGGTTCAGGAGTAGGGACGACCTGCCCTCGGGCGGGCAGCCTATGCGAAATTTCGGCAGTCGAGTATCTGGCTTCCCGCAACTTCTTGATGTCCTCCTCCGTGACGGAGGAAGGCATCCACTGGCCTTGAAGGCTGGATCCGGACATGATTGAAGGTCCGAAGCACCTGACCTGGGCTTTGGGTGTTAGAACTCGAAGCGGGGGAAGGATTCGATTGAGCACGGGAGGGAAAAAAGAAAAAACCTTGTCCCTTTATAAAGGGGATGAATATCAGGCGTCCTCCTTTTGGCCGTTCGAGACTTACCTAAGATCTAGGAGTCATACCAACAGGCACGGTTGGGTTACCCACGTTTGTATTGATGAGAATCCCGTGATAAGGGGAACACGATCTCTGCTTTGACAAGACGTGTGAAGAAACCGCCTCGCGTTATGTGCGGGGCTGGGTAAACAAAAACGGTTCAAATAATTACCGGGCCGTGGCGTGATGTCATGTTGCCAAAACGTGTCAGCAGATTAGATTTGTGGAAATATTATTCTCTCTACGGTGGTATGTGGAACTTATTTTGCAGGGTCGGACACTATCCTTGTATTCAAACTCTTCCGTGGTGTATTCGGAGGAGGAACCTGCCTTGCAATGCCGAAGACAACACTACGTGCCGGACTCATCGTCATTGAAGCCTGGTTCAGGGGCTACTGAGGGAGTCCTGGATTAGGGGGTCTCTGGACAGCCGGACTATATCCTTTGGCCGGACTGTTGGACTATGAAGATACGAGATTGAAGACTTCGTCCCGTGTCCGAATGGGACTCTACTTGGCGTGGACGGCAAGCTAGGCAATACGGATATGCATATCTCCTCCTTTGTAACTGACCTTGTGTAACCCTAGCCTCCTCCGGTGTCTATATAAACCGGAGGGTTTTAGTCCGTAGGACAACATACAATCATACCATAGGCTAGCTTCTAGGGTTTAGCCTCTATGATCTCGTGGTAGATCAACTCTTGTACTACTCATATTATCAAGAATAATCAAGCAGGACGTAGGGTTTTACCTCCATCAAGAGGGCCCGAACCTGGGTAAAACATCGGGTCCCCTGCCTCCTGTTACCATCCGCCTTAGACGCACAGTTCGAGACTCCCTACCCGAGATCCGCCGGTTTTGACACCGACAACGGTGCTTTGGAGATGGAGATCAAAGGCACAAGATGATGATGGCCATATCATATCACTTATATTGATTGCATGTGATGTTTATCCTTTATGGATCTTATTTTGCTTAGTTCAGAGGTAGCATTATAAGATGATCTCTCACTAAATTTCAAGGTATAAGTGTTCTCCCTGAGTATGCACTGTTGCTACAGTTTGTTGTGCCGAGACACCACATGATGATTGGGTGTGATAAGCTCTACGTTCACATACAACGGGTGCAAGCCAGTTTTGCACACGTGGAATACTCAGGTTAAACTTGACGAGCCTAGCATATGCAGATATGGCCTCGGAACACTAAGACAAAAGGTCGAGCGTGAATCATATAGTAGATATGATCAACATAGTGATGTTCACCGTTGAAAACTACTCCATCTCACGTGATGATCGGACATGATTTAGTTGATATGGATCACGTGATCACTTACATGATTAGAGAGATGTCTATCTAAATGGGAGTTCTTAAGTAATTTGATTAATTGAACTTTAATTTATCATGAACTTAGTACCTGATAGTATTCTGCATGTCTATGTTGTTGTAGATAGATGGCCCGTGTTGTTGTTCCGTTGAATTTTAATGCGTTCCTAGAGAAATCTAAGTTTAAAGATGATGGTAGCAATTACACGGACTGGGTCCGTAACTTGAGGATTATCCTCATTGCTGCACAGAAGAATTACGTCATGGAGGCACCGCTAGGTGACAAACCCGCTGCAGGAGCAACGCCAGATGTTGTGAACACCTGGCAGAGCAAAGCTGATGACTACTCGATAGTTCAGTGTGCCATGTGCTATGTCTTGAGCTTGCGTTTGTTTCCCCCGAAGAGGAAGGGATGATGCAGCAGAGTAGCGTAAGTATTTCCCTCAGTTTTTGAGAACCAAGGTATCAATCCAGTAGGAGGCCATGATCAAGTCCCTCGTACCTTCACAAAGCGATAGCTACTCGCAACTAACGCGATTAGGGGTTGTCAAGCCCTTCATGATCACTTACGAGAGTGAGATCTGATAGATAGAATATTTTTGGTATTTTTGATATAAAGATGCCAAGTAAAAGTAAAGGAAAAGTAAATAGCAAAACAATATTAAAGTGATGGAGATTGATATGATGAGAATAGACCCAGGGGCCATAGGTTTCACTAGTGGCTTCTCTCAAGAGCATAAGTATTCTACGGTGGGTGAACAAATTACTGTTGAGCAATTGATAGAATTGTGCGTAATTATGAGAATATCTAGGTATGATCATGTATATAGGCATCACGTCCGTGATAAGTAGATCGAAATGATTCTGCATCTACTACTATTACTCCACTCATCGACCGCTATCCAGCATGCATCTAGAGTATTAAGTTAAAAACAGAGTAACGCCTTAAGCAAGATGACATGATGTAGAGAGATAAATTCATGCAATATGAAATAAACCCCATCTTGTTATCCTCGATGGCAATGACACAATACGTGCCTTGCTGCCCCTTCTGTCACTGGGTAAGGACACCGCAAGATCAAACCCAAAGCTAAGCACTTCTCCCATGGCAAGAACTACCAATCTAGTTGGCCAAACCAAACGGATAATTAGAAGAGACTTGCAAAGATAATCAATCATGCATAAGAGAATTCAGAGAAGATTCAAATATTATTCATAGATAGACTTGATCATAAACCCACAATTCATCGGTCTCAACAAACACACCGCAAAAAGAAGATTACATCGAATAGATCTCCACGAGAGAGGGGGAGAACTTTGTATTGAGATTCAAAGAGAGAGTAGAAGCCATCTAGCTACTAACTATGGACCCGAAGGTCTGAGGTAAACTACTCACACTTCATCAGAGAGGCTATGGTGATGTAGAAGCCCTCCGTGATGACGGCCCTCTTCAGGCGGAGCTCCGGAACAGGCCCCAAGATGGGATCTCGTGGATATAGAAAGTTGCGGCGGTGGAATTAAGTTTTTGGCTCCTTTTCTGATCGTTTGGGGGTACGTGTGTATATATAGGAGGAAGAAGTACACCGGAGGAGCAACGAGGGGCCCACGAGGCAGGGGCGCGCGCTAGGGGGGCGCGCCCCCACCCTTGTGACCGCCTCTTTTGTTCCTTGGAGCAGGGTCCAAGTCTCCTGGATCACGTTTGGTGAGAAAATCATGTTCCCAAAGATTTTATTCCGTTTGGACTCCGTTTGATATTCCGTTTCTTCGAAACACTGAAATAGGCAAAAAAAACAGCTATTCTGGGTTGGGCCTCCGGTTAATAGGTTAGTCCCAAAAATAATATAAAAGTGGAAAATAAAGCCCAATATAGTCCAAAACAGTAGATAATATAGCATGGAGCAATCAAAAATTATAGATATGTTGGAGACGTATCAGGCATCCCCAAGCTTAGTTCCTGCTCATCCTCGAGTAGGTAAATGATAAAAAGAGAATTTTTGATGCAGAGTGCTACTTGGCATAATTTCAATGCAAATCTTCTTAATTGTGGTATGAATATTTAGATTAGAAAGATTCAAGACAAAGGTTTATATTGACATAGAAAATAATAATACTTCAAGCATACTAACAAAGCAATTATGTCTTCTCAAAATAACATGGCTAAAGAAAGTTATCCCTACAAAATCATATAGTCTGGCTATGCTCCGTCTTCCCCACACAAAGTATTTAAATCATGCACAACCCCGATGAAAAGCCAAGCAATTGTTTCATACTCTAACTTTTTCAAAACTTTTTCAATCTTCACGCAATACATGAGCGTGAGCCATGGATATAGCACTATGGGTGGAATAGAATGGTGGTTGTGGAGAAGACAAAAAGGGAGAAGATAGTCTCACATCAACTAGGCGTATCGGCGGGCTATGGAGATGCCCATCAATAGATATCAATGTGAGTGAGTAAGGATTGCCATGCAACGGATGCACTAGAGCTATAAGTATATGAAAGCTCAAAAAGAAACTAAGTGGGTGTGCATCCAACTTGCTTGCTCATGAAGACCTAGGGCAATTTTAGAAAGCCCATCATTGGAATATACAATCCAAGTTCTATAATGAAAAATTCCCACTAGTATATGAAAGTGATAACATGAGAGACTCTCTACTATGAAGATCATGGTGCTACTTTGAAGCACAAGTCTGGTAAAAGGATAGTAACATTGTCCCTTCTCTCTTTTTCTCTCATTTTTTTATATATTTTTTATGGCCTTTCTCTTTTTTATGGCCTTTCTCTTTTTTTTATTTCGGCTTCTTTGGCCTCTTTTTTTCGTCCGGAGTGTCATCCCAACTTGTGGGGGAATCATAGTCTCCATCATTCTTTCCTCACTGGGACAATGCTCTAATAATGATGATCATCACACTTTTATTTTTCTTACAACTCAACAATTACAACTCGATACTTAGAATAAAATATGACTCTATGTGAATGCATCCAGCGGTGTACCGGGATATGCAATATGACAGTGATGAATGTGTCATGATGAACTAGATGGTGGAAAGTTGCATGGCAATATATCTCGGAATGGCTATGGGAATTCCATAATAGGTAGGTATGGTGGCTGTTTTGAGGAAGGTATATGGTAGGTGTATGATACCGGCGAAAGTTGCGCGGTATTAGAGAGGCTAGCAAGGGTGGAAGGGTGAGAGTGTGTATAATCCATGGACTCAACATTAGTCATAAAGAACTCATATACTTATTGCAAAAATTTAGAAGCTATCAAAGCAAAGTACTACGCGCATGCTCCTAGGGGATAGATTGGTAGGAAAAGACCAGCGCTCGTCCCCGACCGCCACTCATAAGGAAGACAATCAATAAATAAATCATGCTCCGACTTCATCACATAACGGTTCACCATACGTGCATGCTACGGGAATCACAAACTTCAACACAAGTATTCTTTAAATTCACAACTACTCTACTAGCATGACTTTAATATTATCACCTCCTTATCTCAAAACAATTATCATGCTTCAATCTTTTCTTAGTATTCAACACACTCAAAAGAAAGTTTCACAAATCTTAAATACCAAGCATATTATTATTAGGCAAATTACCATGCTATTAAGAGACTCTCAAATTAATTAAGTGAAGCATGAGAGATCAATAGTTTCTTTAAAACGAATCCACCACCGTGCTCTAAAATATCTAAGTGAAGAACATAGAGCAAAATTATCTAGTTCAAAAGATATAAGTGAAGCACATAGAGCAAAATTATCTAGCTCAAAAGATATAAGTGAAGGACATGGAGCAAAATTATCTAGCTCAAAAGATATAAGTGAAGGACATAGAGCATTCTATCAAATTTTAATTCATGTATGGCTCTCTCAAAAGGTGTGTACAGAAAGGATGATTGTGGTATACTAGCAAACAAAGAAACAAATAATACAAGACGCTCCAAGCAAAACACATATCATGTTGGTGAATAAAAATATAGCTCCAAGTAAATTACCGATGGAAGTGGACGAAAAGAGGGGATGCCTTCCGGGGCATCCCCAAGCTTTAACTTTTTGGTGTCCTTGGATTATCTTGTGGGTGCCATGGGCATCCCCAAGCTTAGTCTCTTGCCACTCCTTGTTCCATGATCCATCAAAAGAATTCACCCAAAACTTGAAAACTTCACAACACAAAACTCAAAATAGAAAACTCGTGAGCTCCGTTAGCGAAAGAAAACAAAAGACCAGTTCAAGGTACTGTAATGAACTCATTATTTATTTATATTGGTGTTAAACCTACTGTATTACAACTTCTCTATGGATTATAAACTATTTTACTAGCCATAGATTCATCAAAATAAGCAAACAACACATGAAAAACAGAATCTGTCAAAAACAGAACAGTCTGTAGTAATATGTAGCTAGCGCAAGATCTGGAACCCCAAAATTTATAAAATAAATTGCTGGACTTGAGGAATTTATCTGTTAATCATCTTCGAAAAGAATTAACTAAATATCACTCTTCAAATAAAAATGACAGCAGTTCTCGTGAGCGCTAAAGTTTCTGTTTTTTACAGCAGGTTCAACAAGACTTTCCCCAAGTCTTACCAACGGTTCTACTTGGCACAAACACTAATTAAACACAAAAAACACAACCAAAACAGGGGATAAATAATTTATTTATTACTAAACAGGAGAAAATAACAAGGAATAGAAATAAAATTGGGTTGCCTCCCAACAAGCGCTATCGTTTAACGCCCCTAGCTAGGCATAACAAGCAAGAATAGATCTAGGTATTGCCATAGTAATAAGATAGATTGGTGAAACTCATTTCATATTATCTATGTTCGGCAGCAAGTTTTCTTTGAGGCAAGCAAAAGTAATCAAAAGGACTAAATTTAACAGGACAAAAGTCCCCAAGATCAACCTTGGGAGGTATAGGTTCCTCCTTTGGTCCTTCATAATGCACAACCAATTCATCATTATAAGCATTCTTTTGACAGAACTTTGTGAGCCTATATTCAAGAGAATATCCTAGTTCATTATTTCGAATAGCCAAATCATCATTAAGTTTAGAAATTTTATCAACTAAAACATTGGTAGGAACCCTTCTTCTAAGATTTTCATTAAAAGTAACATAATCTAGAGATTGAAAACGCATTATTTCTTCTTGATCAAAGAGGATAGCCTCTATGGGAGGACGACAAGCGTCCACCCTATAATGCGCAAAGATTTCTTTGGCTTCTCTTATTATAAATCTAAACTCATGAGCCAAAAATATAGTAGCGGCATGCTTAACAGATGAATGTTCAATATTAGAAAATTCCAGAAAAATCCTTTGTATGGAAGGATGCATGTGCATGAATTGTCTTTCAAGTTCAACTACAAGCATGGCAATAGCGTCCGCAAGACTACTAGTTCTGTGAAGGATAGAACTACCCATAGAAGGTAAAGCACTAGCACAAGTAAATAAATCTTGAATAACTCCTTTTCCAATAATATTACCACTACCAACACGGAATTTTTTTTGTATGAAAGATGGTAGGTTCTTTAGCAGGAGCATCAGAATTTTCCATGATATTGTTATCGCCCATATTGGTGATAACTTCCCCAATTTCAGACATAACGACAAGCAAGCAAACTAGCACACGAGCAAACAAAGAGGCAAATAGATAGGGAGAATAGGGAGAGAGGGCAAATAAAACGGCAAGGGTGAATTGGGGGGAGAGGAAAGCGAGAGGCAAATGGCAAATAATGTAATGCGAGAGATAGGGATTGTGATGGGTACTTGGTATATTGACTTTTTGCGTAGACTCCCCGGCAACGGTGCCAGAAATCCTTCTTGCTATGTCTTGAGCTTGCGTTGGTTTTCCCCGAAGAGGAAGGGATGATGCAGCAGAGTAGCGTAAGTATTTCCCTCAGTTTTTGAAAACCAAGGTATCAATCCAGTAGGAGGCCACGCTCAAGTCCCTCGTACCTACACAAAGCGATAGCTACTCGCAACCAACGCGATTAGGGGTTGTCAAGCCCTTCACGGTCACTTACGAGAGTGAGATCTGATAGATAGAATATTTTTGGTATTTTGATATAAAGATGCAAAGTAAAAGTAAAGGCAAAGTAAATAGCAAAACAATATTAAAGTGATGGAGATTGATATGATGAGAATAGACCCGGGGGCCATAGGTTTCACTAGTGGCTTCTCTCAAGAGCATAAGTATTATACGGTGGGTGAACAAATTACTGTTGAGCAATTGATAGAATTGTGCATAATTATGAGAATATCTAGGCATGATCATGTATATAGGCATTACGTCTGTGACAAGTAGATCGAAACGATTCTGCATCTACTACTATTACTCCACTCATCGACCGCTATCCAGCATGCATCTAGAGTATTAAGTTAAAAACAGAGTAACGCCTTAAGCAAGATGACATGATGTAGAGAGATAAATTCATGCAATATGAAATAAACCCCATCTTGTTATACTCGATGGCAACGATACAATACGTGCCTTGCTGCCCCTTCTGTCACTGGGTAAGGACACCGCAAGATCGAACCCAAAGCTAAGCACTTCTCCCATGGAAAGAACTACCAATCTAGTTGGCCAAACCAAACGGATAATTCGAAGAGACTTGCAAAGATAACCAATCATGCATAAGAGAATTCAGAGAAGATTCAAACATTACTCATAGATAGACTTGATCTGAAAGTGCTAGTGATCGACTAGAGGGGGTGAATAGGCGATTTTTATGAAAGTCTTCAAAACATCGAAGGTTCGAAGACAAACGATAGAAATAAACCTATTACCATGCAGCGGAAGGTAGACTACACTAGGCAAACCATAGTCAAGTATTCAATGAAGTGAAAGCACAATGACTAATAGCAGCTAGGCAGTAAAGATCGGGTAGGAAGATATTGTGAAGCCAATCAGAACAAGCAGTCACTCAGTGAAGACAAAAGATAATGCAATCATACAATGACTTCACAAGGACCAATAGTAAGTAAAGGGAAGGGAAGGATGAAACCAGTGACTCGTTGAAGACAATGATTTGTTGGACCAGTTCCAGTTGCTGTGACAACTATACGTCTGGTTAGGGAGGCTAAGATTCAACTTAGAAGACCTTGTCTTCACCTTATTCCCCTTGAGCTAAGGACACCCAGTCCTCGCCCAATCACTCTGGTAAGTCTTCAAGGTAGACTTCCAAACCTTCATAGACTTTGTTCACCGGCGATCCACAATGACTCTTGGATGCTCAGAACGCGACGCCAAACCGGCTGGAGGATTCACAGTCCTCAAGTGTAATAAGTCTTCAGATCACACAGGCAGGAAGACTTAAGTGATGCCTAACACTCTTTGGCTCTCGGTGTTTAGGGCTTTATCCTCGCAAGGAATTCTCTCTCAAAGGCTTCGAGGTGGGTTGCTCTCAAACGACAAAAGCCGTACTCTAACTCTGAGCAGCCAACCGTTTATGGTTGTAGGGGGTGGGCTATTTATAGCCACTGGGCATCCCGGCCTGGTTTGTCCGAAATGACCCTTGGTCACTAAGGAACTGACACGTGTTCCAATGGTCAGATTTCAAACACACACGGCAACTTTACTTGGACTACAAGCAAAGCTGACTTATCCAACTCTGGACAAGATTTGCTCTCATAGTCTTCACTCGAAGACATAGGATTTTGGTTAAGCATCACTTCAGTCATTTTGACTGGTTCTCTTGGACCCCACTTAACAGTACGGTGGTTCCTATGACACAACAAAGAAAAACACAAAACGAGGAAACTGCTAAGTCTTCGCGCTCCATAGTCTTCACGCGATGTCTTCTCTTATCATAGTCTTCAATGTGAATGTCTTCACATACCACCTCTGACTTCAATGTCTTCATACATTTTTAGGGGTCATCTCTGGTAGGAAACCCGAATCAATGAGGGACTTCTACCTGTGTTATCCTGCAATTCTCACAAACACATTAGTCCCTCAACTAGGTTTGTCGTCAATACTCCAAAACCAAATAGGGGTGGCACTAGATGCACTTACAATCTCCCCCTTTTTGGTGATTGATGACAAACTAGTTGAAGTTTTCAACGGGGAATGTAATATGTGAAATTGTAAAGGATAGGGGATTGTTTTCATAAGTTGCAAGGGCTCCCCCTGAAGATGTGCATATAAGTAATTTGCTTTTGGAATGCAAATGCACATGGCAGGTTGTACTTGTGCAGATCCTCTTCAACTTATGATGACTATTCATTATGCAAGATATGACGTAACGAAGATAATGATATGCATAATGAAAAATGGACGCCTGCAAAATGATCTAAGTGTGGAATTTCTCGTCGCACATGCGGAATTTATCATCGCATCACAGAAAAGCAAATAAGTAGCAGACGACCATCGAGTTTGAGTGTTACAACTCAAAGAACCAAATGTATCAAAACGCGAGAGTTGTAAACACTAGGCAAAATATAAAACTACCGCCCATATGAACCCGCTTGAAGACTATCAAACTCATTTGCTTCTCCCCCTTTTGTCAGTAAGGACCAAAAAGGTTTGAAGACATAGAGCACCTACTCATCCCCGTGAGGAGTTGGTGAAGCAGCAGGGTCTGCGGTGTTGGTTGGCGGTGCAGACGAACTCGGTGCAGTGTTGATTCGCGCTGAAGGTGGTGAAGTAGCATCGTCTTCATCATCGATGACACGTGCATTCACTATTGCAGCAGAGGAGGAGAACTCAGAGTCTTCAAGAGACGGAGTTCAATGCAGCACAGTCCTTCTTGGAGGTGTTGAGTCAAACTTGAAGCATTCAGAGAAGCCATCCTCTTGAAGATCATCTTCAGAACACATAAGCGTCAGCCCTTTCCATGTACGCCGACAGGTTTCATGGGCAACAAAGGCATTCTTGGTGGCAAGGTTACGAATCTTGTTTACGTCCACCAAGAGGCTTTGCATTTGGCGCTTCAGCCAGTCATGATGCTTATCCTGTTTCTGATGAAGGGCAACCAGAAGCTCTCGGTCATTGAGAACACGGGATCGCTTCTTGGGCCATTGTGCAATGGTGCTTTCAGTGGCTTCAGTGGGGGCACGATGAGGTGCATGGGTAGTACCAGCCAGAGGATAAACACGAGTGACTGCTGGGTCGCCTTCAATGTGTTGAGAGAAACTTTGCTTGTCAGCATTCTGAAGACTAAGGGGCTCCTTGGCAGGCTCTGGATAGATGGCTTCAACTGACATATTGACGTCAGGCAGAAAGATCCGATGATTGCGAGAAGAGGGCTGATAGGTGACAGCTGAGTGTAGTTTGATCAGCCGCATAATCCATGGAGCATAAAACTTCAAGCCAAAGAGATCAGATCCTGATGCAGCAAGTTGGCGGATGAAGAAGTCTTGTGCATTGAAGCATTTGCCGTGAAGAATATGGAAGACCAAAGTCTTCATTGCACCTTCCAGCTTTGCATGTGGAGAATGTCCTTTGATGGGCCAAAGAGTTCGCCTTATAATGTGATAGATAGTGCGTGGCAGATACTCAAGGTCTTCAACAAAGAAATCCTTAGGATATGCAGCATCTGGAGGCAAAGGCTTCATCATGCTAAGCATCTGACTCATGTTTGGTTTAGGCTTGTGAAAAATGCTCTGCATAGCTGCACTGTGAAGCTGACAACCAGGTTCATAAAGATCTCCTGGAGTGGGCAGACCAGTGAGCTCAATGATATCAAAGGCTTTGGCTTCGTGATGAACATTGCCTGTCATCCACTCAAGGACCCAAGTCTTCGGATCTCTGTTGTAGCCACGAATATGAAGAGTGGACTAGAATTGGAGCAGCAATTCTTCGTTCCAGTGTTCCTTGTCAGTGACGAACGGCAACAATCCAGACTCTCTGAAGCAATCTAAAGCTTCTTCCAAACAAGGCAGACCGGTTATGGCTTCAGTGTCAAGGCGCATATGTGGGAAAATGCGACCTTGATTGTATAGAATGCATGAGTAATAACTGCGCTGCTGATAACTCCAGAACCGGTCAGAAGATATTCTTGCCTTTGAGTAGGGGTTCTTGGCGCTATTGAAGAAGGTGTTGTGTGCCTTGAAGCCATTGATATTAAAAGATCCGGGTGCAGATGCAGTACCTGGAAACCTGGGCAACCTTGGCATTGGCTTCTAAACCTGAGGCATGTGCTCAACGTGATAGTCAAACTAAGGACCAGCAGCAGGCGGAGGTGTCAGAAAAGGCCATTTGACAGTGATAAGTTGGCCATAGTTGAATGCTTGCTCGATAGTGTGTGGCCTTGGTGGCGGAACAGGAGAAGTGGCATCAACAGAGGCGTCAGTCTGCACATCTGTTGCAGGTGCATCATTGGCTTCATTGGCTTCTAGCACAGTGTTAGGTGCAGGCTCCATAGTGTCTTCAGCCATGACCACGTCATTGGCTTCAGTGGTGTTAGTGGTGGCAGCCTCAGGATTCTCAACCTCCACTTCAGAAGCTGGAGGGTCGGTCACGTTCTCCTCGAGAACAACATCTTGGTGAGACGGGGGTGTAGCAACTCTTGGGGCTTCTTCTTCATCGGCTGATGCAGCCGGAACATCTTCAGCCATTTTGGCTTCGGATTCAGAGACAGTCACAGTAGGAGTGGCATCTGGAAACACTTGACGTGCAACAGATTGGTGGTGCACTTCTCCTTCTGGAACGCTCGAAAGAGGGACTTGAGGCCTTGGTCCTTTGCGAAGCCTGCGTAGCGCTGGCGACGCCTGTGGAGATGGAGTTAGCTGGGCCTCAAAGTCGTCTTCTTCGTCTTGCATAGGTGGTGTGACTTGTTGTTGTTGGGGAGTACTCGGGGTGTCTTGTTGTTGTGGGTGATCAGCCCACGATGCATCCTGAGCAGTTGGCGTCAGAGGACGACCAATGCTGATGAGTTTGCTGTGCGTGAGCACAGGCGATGATACCAAGTTGTGTTCGATCTGAGGAAGAATTACATCATCTTCAACATTGTCATTGTGACCAATGTCTTCAGCAGCGGTGGGGTCAACTGCTGGATTGTCTTTAGCTTCAGGAGCCTCTGTGGAAGAAGGCTCATGAACTATCATCCGTCGTTCCTGATGAGAAGAGTCAGGACGAGCAACTGAGATGGGTTCAATAACTAGGGGCTCTGTGGTAGCAGCCCGATCCTTCTTGGTTTTGCGCTTCTTCTTAAAGGGAGCGGCATCAGAAGCTTCAGGATTTTTCCTTTTTCTGGCTTCAGCCTCGGCAGTCCTCGTCTTCTTCAGTTCTGAAGTGGTTGACCGGACCTTTGGCTTCGAGCCAGTCATGCTGCTTGGAAAGACTATGCGTGGCTCTTCCCGCCTTGAAGGTGCAGATTGGTCTGTTGATGGCTTCTTCTTCTTTGCAGCCATTCTTGGGTCGATGCCAGGACGACCAAGAGCCTTGCGCTTCTCAGCCTCATTGTAGGCTTGCACACACTTGTCAGCCAGGCTCTTCATGCGCTCACGAGAACCTTTAGCTTCTTCACGCTTCTTGAGAAAGGCTTCCTTGAGCTCATGCAGCATAATCTTGAAGTTCTTCACATATTGCATGCTGAGCTTGGCCATGTGCTTCTTGAACTGAGCTTTCTCATAGTCGATCTTTTGCTTCAGTTCAACGATGCGCTGAGCTAGAGCTAGCTCAGAAGCAATGGCGCTAGTGAAGGCGACACTGAGGCCAATTGGAAGTTGTAGATCTTCCAAGCTGAGATTGGGGGTTTCAAACCACTCATCAATGAAGTTGTGGATGATTGCCACGTCAAAGAGAGGCAAATCATTGAAGATTTCTACTTCTTCCTTGCTCTTAATCAGTTGCTCAAGAGCGTCATCTGCAAGATCTTCATCGCTGGACAGATCAATGGCGTCGTTGCGCAGAATAGCAGCAGCAATCAGTTCTTGGCTGGTGGGTTGCAAGGGCATCTTTACTCTCGAGGGCTTGGAGATGCGTGACAAATCTTCAGACTGCACACTGTGTTCAGGAGGTGCAGTGGCTAGAGGCTTCGCCTGTAAGACCTTTGGTGCAGGAGCAGGCTTTGAAGCTTTAGGCTTCTTCAGTTTCTTTGGCTTCGGCGGTGCAGGTGCTTCATCAGATTCAGCGTCATCTGCAGGCTCATCCACGGCTGTCCCTTGAACCATGATATGAGTGATGAGACCTTCCAGGTTGTAGAAGGGCCCAACAAGATTAGGTTCAGCTTCGCGGGTGCCATCAGCGCGGGGAGCAGAAGGACCAGGGTTGAAGTCTAGTCCCAATGACTTCTTGTTTTTCTTAGCCGAATTCTTGGCAAACTGGAAGTTGCGCTTGAACAGATTGTCGTCACGACACCATAGCAATGACGATGGGTCTGCATCCGCAGGCTGTGGTCCACGGACCATGCAGGGATAGAAGCCTTGTTCAATGGCTTCATCTCTGGACCTGGGTTGAAGATTTCTGTATAGGATGTCTCCCCATGGTCGCTTGATGGCATTCTTCTCAGCATATTCCTGGGTCACAAACTTGTACTTGAACCATTGCTCATCCCAGTATCTTCGAATCCATTGGGTTCGTGTCTTGCCCTGATTGTAATCCTCTTCAGGATCTATCTTGTACAACTCTGAGAGGTCATCAGGCAGATCTCTTGATGTTCCCCCTTGACGCTGTCTGCCACCCTTCCTTGCTGATTTCTCTATAGCCATGAACTTCAAACTGAATGGCTTCAACACGTTCAAAGGTTTCAAAGGCTTCCGCTTGCTGGTCAAACAGGAACTGGCTTCGGGAGAATTTATATGATGTTGTAAGAATTCTGCAAATGAATGCAGACTATGAGAACCAAGGGATTCTCCCACAGACATGTACCTGTGATAGCATTAAGGTGTGAGGGAAGGGGAAGAGGTCATATGCATTCTCAGAAGATTTTGAAGATAAATCAGTTTAGAAGACATTGACCTCATAGTGCGAAGACATTCACTCATAGATAGAGAGTTAGTTCCAGATTTGTACGAATCCACGAATAAGTACACGTGAGGAATATAACTACTTTGTGAAGCATAAGTGAACATACTAGGCATATTATGAGATGCAGTATGAAATAGATCCAACTTGTGTGAACAGAAACTGCTTGTGGTAGAAAGTGATGAATCTATAGGATCAAAGGGGTCGTAAAAAGGAAGTTTTATTTACCACACAAAGAACTGCTAGATGGAGTGGGAGAGGAGGCCGAGCAGTTCAATCGTCCGTGCCCTAACTTGGCGACGGAGGACACCTACGGCGATGGCGGAGAAGACGATGTCCGCGGCCGGCGTGAAGATGGCGTCGGTGAGGTCGCGGTAGCTAAGCGCTTCTTCGCCGGCGTCATCGAGGGCTAGCGGTGGCGCTAGGGTTTGTGCGAGAGTGGAAGAAAGGATAATGATTGTGGTGAGGCGTATATTTATAGGGACAGGGGCGGCACAGTGTTATTACACAGGTGCCCCTGGCGATTCACATCTGAAGGGCACATGGCTATCATGCAACATATCGGAGGTTGTTCCACGTTCCCACGCACGCCTGGATTGTCGGGTGGTCGTTCCCACTTCTCCGGGTTTCAGGTGAAAGGATTTAGCATTGAAAATAGACTTAATGTTTGTCTCTGTATCTTCTGCTGACAAGGACGCAGAGAAGATATTCGACAGTTTCAACAGAATGCATATGATTTGGAGAGATAGAGTTTGAGATAGAAAGCATAGAGAGGTTAGGGTCCGATCACATTCACTTAGTTCAAAAGATTCAACAAGAAGGCATAGCTATAAGTGAATGCTGTAGAGGACAGAACACTAGTGTGTGTGTGTATATATATATATATGAGAAAGACAATCAAATCAACATAGTGAAGATAATCATGAAGACAAGTTGAGATTGAAGCCAAACCAAATGTGAAGACATACCAAATGTAACGCCATGAGTGAAACACTTCAAACAGAAAATTTTGGTGGTGGTGTTACCCATCGTATGGGAAGTATTAGACCCAGACATGGTGCACAATTATCGTGGCGCTCCGAAGTCAAATTCCACATTAATGTATTCACACTTAGAATGTAAGTCTTCATTGATTGAAGATATACTTTACTTCGTGTGTTGCACATCTAAGTCACCAATATGCATAAGTGTTAGGATGTGTGCCTGATCACAGGAAATTTGAGGATTCCAAGATATATAGCTCACACCGTAACTTGCAAAACCTCTTCTCATCCAAGGGCTTGGTGAAGATATCTGCCAATTGCTCTTCAGTGTTGACGTGTATGATATCAATATCTTCCTTCATAACATGATCTCTGAGAAAGTGATGACGAATTTCAATGTGCTTTGTCTTCGAGTGCCGAACTGGGTTGTTGGCAATCTTGATGGCGCTTTCATCGTCGCAGTAGAGTGGCACTTGCTTCAGATGAATGACATAGTCTTTGAGTGTTTGCTTCATCCATAGAAGCTGAGCGCAGCAAGATCCAGCAGCAATGTATTCAGATTCAGCAGTGGAGAGAGATACATAGTTCTACTTCTTTGAAGACCAACATACAAGTGATCGTCCCAGAAAATGACATGTGCTTGATGTAGACTTGCGATCCACCTTGTCACCAGCATAATCAGCATCCGAGTATCCAACCAGATCAAACTCTGAGCCCTTTGGATACCATAATCCTAATGTTGGGGTGTAAGCCAAATATCGAAGAATTCGCTTCACAGCTAAGTGATGCGATTCCTTTGGTGCCGCTTGGAATTGAGCACACATGCAAACACTAAGCATAATATCTGGCCTAGATGCACATAGATAAAGTAAAGAACCAATCATGGAGCAGTATACCTTTTGATTGAACTCTTTACCATTGTCGTCGGGACCCAGATGATGTTTGGCTGGCATTGGCATCGTGAAGCCTTTGCAGTCTTGCATCCCAAATTTCTTCAGGCAATCTTTGAGGTACTTCTCTTGAGATATGAAGATGTCGTTGTGTTGCTGACGTATTTGAAGACCAAGGAAGAACTTCAGCTCACCCATCATGGACATCTGATATTGCTCTTGCATCATATATCCAAACTCTTCACTGTATTTCTGATTGGTGCAGCCGAAGATAATGTCATCCACATATATTTGGCACAGAAACAGTTCACCATCATATGTCTTCGTGAAGAGAGTGGGGTCGAGGGAACCAGGTTTGAAGCCTTTGCTCTTCAGGAAGTCTTTGAGTGTGTCATACCAAGCCCGAGGGGCTTGTTTGAGGCCATATAGTGCCTTGTTGAGCTTGTACACCATGTCAGGATGTTTTGGATCTTCAAAGCCAGGCGGTTGTGCAACATACACTTCTTCTTCAATCTTGCCATTGAGAAAGGCACTCTTCACATCAATTTGATATAGAAGTATGTTATGATGATTTGCATATGCCAGCAGTATGCGTATGGCTTCAAGTCTAGCCACAGGAGCAAATGTTTCATCGAAGTCAATGCCTTCCACTTGAGTATATCCTTGAGCAACGAGACGAGCTTTGTTTCTGACAACTTGACCATGCTCATCTTGCTTGTTGTGGTATATCCATTTGGTGCCTATTATATTGAGCTTCCGTGGATCAGGATGCTTAACCAGTTCCCATACATTATTCAGCTCAAACTGTTGAAGCTCTTCTTGCATAGCTTGAATCCATTCAGGTTCCATGAAGGCTTCTTCACCTTTCTTGGGTTCTGATATTGAGACGAATGCGAAGTGCCCACAGAAATTTGCTAGCTGAGTTGCCCTTGAACGAGTGAGTGGACCAGGTGCATTGATGCTATCAATTATTCTTTCAGTCTGCACTTCATTGGCAACGCGAGGATGTACAGGGCGAAGACTTTGCTCTTGATGTTCATTGTCGTTGTTGGAAGGAATGTCTTCAGGCTGAGCATTGTCTTCGTGTTGATCAGGTGCGGAGATGATAAGTTCCTCTTCAGGCTGAGATTCAGATGGTATGATTTCTCCACTAAGTATAATATCTGGCCTAGATGCACATAGATAAAGTAAAGAACCAATCATGGAGCGGTATACCTTTTGATCGAACTCTTTACCATTGTCGTCAGGACCCAGATGATGTTTGGCTGGCATTGGCATCGTGAAGCCTTTGCAGTCTTGCATCCCAAATTTCTTCAGGCAATCTTTGAGGTACTTCTCTTGAGATATGAAGATGCCGTTGTGTTGCTGACGTATTTGAAGACCAAGGAAGAACTTCAGCTCACCCATCATGGACATCTGATATTGCTCTTGCATCATATATCCAAACTCTTCACTGTATTTCTGATTGGTGCAGCCGAAGATAATGTCATCCACATATATTTGGCACAGAAATAGTTCACCATCATATGTCTTCGTGAAGAGAGTGGGGTCGAGGGAACCAGGTTTGAAGCCTTTGCTCTTCAGGAAGTCTTTGAGTGTGTCATACCAAGCCCGAGGGGCTTGTTTGAGGCCATACAGTGCCTTGTTGAGCTTGTACACCATGTCAGGATGTTTTGGATCTTCAAAGCCAGGCGGTTGTGCAACATACACTTCTTCTTCAACCTTGCCATTGAGAAAGGCACTCTTCACATCCATTTGATATAGAAGTATGTTATGATGATTTGCATATGCCAGCAGTATGCGTATGGCTTCAAGTCTAGCCACAGGAGCAAATGTTTCATCGAAGTCAATGCCTTCCACTTGAGTATATCCTTGAGCAACGAGACGAGCTTTGTTTTTGACAACTTGACCATGCTCATCTTGCTTGTTGCGGTATATCCATTTGGTGCCTATTATATTGTGCTTCCGTGGATCAGGACGCTTAACCAGTTCCCATACATTATTCAGCTCAAACTGTTGAAGCTCTTCTTGCATAGCTTGAATCCATTCAGGTTTCATGAAGGCTTCTTCAACTTTCTTGGGTTTTGATATTGAGACGAATGCGAAGTGCCCACAGAAATTTGCTAGCTGAGTTGCCCTTGAACGAGTGAGTGGACCAGGTGCATTGATGCTATCAATTATTCTTTCAATCTGCACTTCATTGGCAACGCGAGGATGTACAGGGCGAAGACTTTGCTCTTGCTGTTCATTGTCATTGTTGGAAGGAATGTCTTCAGGCTGAGCATTGTCTTCATGTTTATCAGGTGCGGAGATGATAAGTTCCTCTTCAGGCTGAGATTCAGATGGTATGATTTCTCCACTAAGCATAATATCTGGCCTAGATGCACATAGATAAAGTAAAGAACCAATCATGAAGCGGTATACCTTTTGATTGAACTCTTTACCATTGTCGTCAGGACCCAGATGATGTTTGGCTGGCATTGGTGTTGTGAAGCCTTTGCAGTCTTGCATACCGAACTTATTCAGGCAATCTTTGAGATACTTTTCTTGAGATATGAAGATGCCATTGCGTTGTTGTCGTATTTGAAGACCAAGGAAGAACTTCAGCTCCCCCATCATGGACATCTGATATTGCTCTTGCATCATATATCCAAACTCTTCACTGTACTTCTGATTGGTGCAGCCGAAGATAATGTCATCCACATATATTTGGCACACAAACAGTTCACCATCATATGTCTTCGTGAAAAGAGTGGGATCTAGGGAACCAGGTATGAAGCCTTTGCTCTTTAGGAAGTATTTGAGTGTGTCATACCAGGCCCGAGGGGCTTGTTTGAGGCCATACAGTGCCTTGTTGAGCTTGTATACCATGTCAGGATGTTTTGGATTTTCAAAGCTAGGCGGTTGTGCAACATACACTTCTTCTTCAATCTTGCCATTGTGAAAGGCACTCTTCACATCCATTTGATATAGAAGTATGTTATGATGATTTGCATATGCCAGCAGTATGCGTATGGCTTCAAGTCTAGCCACGGGAGCAAATGTTTCATCGAAGTCAATGCCTTCCACTTGAGTATATCCTTAAGCAATGAGACGAGCTTTGTTTCTGACAACTTGACCATGCTCATCTTGCTTGTTGCGGTAGATCCATTTGGTGCCTATTATATTGTGCTTCCGTGGATCAGGACGCTTAACCAGTTCCCATACATTATTCAGCTCAAACTGTTGAAGCTCTTCTTGCATAGCTTGAATCCATTCAGGTTCCATGAAGGCTTCTTCAACTTTCTTGGGTTCTGATATTGAGACGAATGCGAAGTGCCCACAGAAATTTGCTAGCTGAGTTTCCCTTGAACGAGTGAGTGGACCAGGTGCATTGATGCTATCAATTATTCTTTCAATCTGCACTTCATTGGCAACGCGAGGATGTACAGGGCGAAGACTTTGCTCTTGCTGTTCATTGTCGTTGTTGGAAGGAATGTCTTCAGGCTGAGCATTGTCTTCATGTTGATCAAGTGCGGAGATGATAAGTTCCTCTTCAGGCTGAGATTTAGATGGTATGATTTCTCCACTAAGCATAATATCTGGCCTAGATGCACATAGATAAAGTAAAGAACCAATCATGGAGCGGTATACCTTTTGATCGAACTCTTTACCATTGTCGTCAGGACCCAGATGATGTTTGGCTGGCATTGGTGTTGTGAAGCCTTTGCAGTCTTGCATACTGAACTTCTTCAGGCAATCTTTGAGATACTTTTCTTGAGATATGAAGATGCCATTGCGTTGTTGTCGTATTTGAAGACCAAGGAAGAACTTCAGGTCCCCCATCATGGACATCTGATATTGCTCTTGCATCATATATCCAAACTCTTCACTATACTTCTGATTGGTGCAGCCGAAGATAATGTCATCCACATATATTTGGCACACAAACAGTTCACCATCATATGTCTTCGTGAAAAGAGTGGGATCTAGGGAACCAGGTATGAAGCCTTTGCTCTTCAGGAAGTATTTGAGTGTGTCATACCAGGCCCGAGGGGCTTGTTTGAGGCCATACAGTGCCTTGTTGAGCTTGTATACCATGTCAGGATGTTTTGGATTTTCAAAGCCAGGCGGTTGTGCAACATACACTTTTTCTTCAATCTTGCCATTGAGAAAGGCACTCTTCACATCCATTTGATATAGAAGTATGTTATGATGATTTGCATATGCCAGCAGTATGCGTATGGCTTCAAGTCTAGCCACAGGAGCAAATGTTTCATCGAAGTCAATGCCTTCCACTTGAGTATATCCTTGAACAACGAGATGAGCTTTGTTTTTGACAACTTGACCATGCTCATCTTGCTTGTTGCGGTATATCCATTTGGTGCCTATTATATTGTGCTTCCGTGGATCAGGACACTTAACCAGTTCCCATACATTATTCAGCTCAAACTGTTGAAGCTCTTCTTGCATAGCTTGAATCCATTCAGGTTCCATGAAGGCTTCTTCAACTTTCTTGGGTTCTGATATTGAGACGAATGCGAAGTGCCCACAGAAATTTGCTAGCTGAGTTGCCCTTGAACGAGTGAGTGGACCAGGTGCATTGATGCTATCAATTATTCTTTCAATCTGCACTTCATTGGCAACGCGAGGATGTACAGGGCAAAGACTTTGCTCTTGCTGTTCATTGTCATTGTTGGAAGGAATGTCTTCAGGCTGAGCATTGTCTTCATGTTGATCAGGTGCGGAGATGATAAGTTCCTCTTCAGGCTGAGATTCAGATGGTATGATTTCTCCAGTTCCCATAAGTTTGATTGATTCACTGGATGGAACTTCATCTAGCACGTTTGGCAGGTGCTCTCTTTGTGAGCCGTTAGTCTCATCGAACCGCACATCCACTGTTTCAACCACTTTATAGTGAAAAAGGTTGAAGACTCTATAGGTGTGCGAATCATTTCCATATACAAGCATAAAACCTTCATGTGCTTTTGGTGCAAATTTTGAAGTGTGATGTGGATCCTTGATCCAGCACCTGGCACCAAATACTCTGAAGTAACTGACATTTGGCTTCTTGCCAGTAAGGAGCTCATAGGATGTCTTGTTGAGAAGCTTGTGAAGATAAACACGGTTGATGATATGGCATGCAGTATCAATGGCTTCAAGCCAGAACTTTCTTGGAGTCTTGTATTCATCAAGCATCGTCCGGGCCATCTCAATAAGTGTTCTGTTCTTGCGTTCCACGACGCCATTCTGCTGCGGTGTGTACGGAGCTGAGAATTCATGTGTAATGCCCAAAGTATCAAGATAAGTGTCTAGACCAGTGTTCTTGAATTTAGTGCCATTGTCACTTCTGATGTGCTTGATCTTGACGCCATAGTTGTTCATGGCTTGATTGGCGAAGCGTCTGAAGACATCCTGCACTTCAGTCTTGTAGAGGATTATATGCACCCAGGTATATCTTGAATAATCATGAACAATGACAAAGCCATAGAGACAAGCAGTAGTAGTAAGAGTTGAGTAATGAGTGGGACCAAAAAGGTCCATGTGGAGCAGTTCGAAGGGTTGATTCCTTGTCATGATTGTCTTCGAGGGATGCTTGGCCCTCGTCATCTTTCCTGCTTCACAGGCACCGCATACGTGATCTTTCTTGAACTTGACGCCCTCGATGCCTATGACATGCTTCTTCCTTGCAAGGGTGTGCAGGTTCCTCATGCCAGCATGCCCTAGCCTCCGATGCCAGAGCCAGCATTTAGAAGCTTTTGCTAGAAGACATACGGCAAGTTGTGGTCCTGCTGAGAAATCTACCACGTACATATCATCTTTCCGATACCCTTCAAACACTAGAGACTTGTCAGATTCCATTAGAACAAGGCAACGATATTTTCCAAACATTAAAATCATGTTTAAATCGCAAAGCATGGAGACAGACATTAAGTTGAAACCAAGGGATTCAACAAGCATGACTTTATCCATGTGTTGATCCTTTGAGATTGCAACTCTACCTAGACCCAATACCTTGCTTTTACCAGTGTCAGCAAATGTGATGTGACTTTTGTCAGATGGACGTAAGGTTGAGTCCATAAGAAGGCTTCGCTTGCCAGTCATGTGATTAGTACACCCACTATCAATAATCCATTCTGAAGTAGCTGGTGTCGTACCCTACAGTGCAGTTAGGGGGATAGGCTTCACGAAGAGAATTGTGAAGCATAAACATTTGATGAGCAAGTGGATTATGAAAGCTTAGATCGAGGTTAGGACTGATAGGGCAAGTGGCAAGCAACTCAGGAACAAAATACATAATAAGACCATTTGGGCATTTGATCTTGCGCCCTACAAGATGTTTAAGGTCCCCAGCAATGGCTTCAGACGATTTTGGTTTTCGGCTGGAGACCTTTCCCTACAAAAGAGAGTTAAGCTTTCTTAGCCACCCACATCTTCAAGGGTGGCTTCGAAGCAATGAGTCTAAGTGCAGCATCTGAGAACTTTGGCTTTGGAGCCCTAGCAAAAAGTCTTGCAGGTGGACAATAGTACTCATAAGGATAAGCAGAATAGTTTTTGGTCTTATGAACATGGCGGTTTGATGAAACACACTCGTATTCATAGGCCTGAGTAAGGTTTCCCTGCAAAACATTTGCATTAGTGCGACTCAGGTGATTCCTCTGTCTGTATGAAGCCTTTGGACCATATGAAGCCTGTGGTCTGGGGTTTGTCTTCTTCACTTGTGGTGTCATGATGACATTCACAGGAAGATTCTCCAAACACCTTTTCGGCACCCAGACTTTCTTCATAGGCGGCCCATTCCTGCAGTTACTACCAATATACCTAGCAAACACTTCACCATTCTGATTTTTAAACAGTTTATAGTTTGCATCAAAGGATTCATCAATAACAATGGGATTAGCACAAGTGAGGCCAGATAGGGTGGATGGATCCGCTGAAGGTTCCTTTGCAGCAACCCATGTGGTTTTGGGGTACTGCTCAGGTTTCCAGTAAGAGCCATCAGCATTCATTTTCCTTTCAAACCCAACACCCTCTTTCCTAGGGTTTCGGTTCAGGATCTGCCTTTTGAGGACATCACATAGTGTCTGATGCCCTTTGAGACTTTTGTACATCCCTGTTTCAAGCAATGTCTTCAACCTAGCATTCTCATCAGCAATAGCAGTGGTATCCTTAGCAGAGGGGTTAGTTACCACATCAACAGTTGAAGATATTGCAATAGTAGCAGCAGTAGAACACCCAGCAACAGAAGTAGCATTGTCACGCTCGATGGATTTAAGACATGGTGGTTCAAATCCTTCCTGAGCTGAACTGATCTGTTCGGCGCGAAGTGACTCGTTTTCCTTTTGAAGATCTTCCTGAGCCGCTCTCAATTTCTCAAGATCTTGCTTCCTTTGAAGATAATCATAGGAAAGCTTTTCATGAGTTGTTGAGAGCGTTTCATGACGACTTTCAAGTTCCTCATACTTAACGTGAAGATTTTTTATGTCTTCAATTAAGGACTGAGATCGAGTCATTTCAGCATCTAACAGATCATCGCTTTTGTCTAATAGTTTTTGAATATGTTCCATAGCTTTTTGTTGTTTAGCTGCAATTTTAGCAAGTGTTTTGTAGCTGGGTTTGGAACCACAATCAGAGTCATCTTCACTAGATGTTTGATAGTGAGTAGTGCATGTGTTTACCTTGGCACCGCGTGCCATGAAGCAGTAGGTAGGAGCGGAGTAGTCCTTGTCATTTGCATCGGTGTTGGTGATGAAGTCATTTTCTTCAGTGTTGAAGATGGACTTGGCAACGTATGCTGTAGCCAGACTCGCAATGCCAGAATCGGACTCCTCCTCAGACTCCACCTCCGCCTCATCAGAAGCGGACTCCTCCTCTGAATCCATTTCCTTGCCAACAAACGCACGTGCCTTGCCAGATGAGCTCTTCTTGTGTGATGAAGACTTTGAGGAAGACTTGGAGTATTTCTTCTTCTTCTTGTCGTCAGAGTCATACTCCTTGCTCTTCTTCTTCTTGTTGTTCTCAATGTCCCACTGCGGACACCCAGAGATGTAGTGGCCAGGTTTCTTGAACTTGTGGCATGTTCTCTTCTTGTAGTCATGAGCAGAAGCTTCATCATTCCTTGAGCTTGATCATGAAGACTTTCTGAAGCCTTTCTTCTTGGTGAATTTTTGGAACTTCTTCACAAGCATAGCAAGCTCCTTTCCAATGTCTTCAGGATCATCAGAACTGCTGTCAGATTCTTCTTCAGATGAGGAGACAGCTTTTGCCTTCAAGGCACGAGTTCGCCCATAGTTGGGACCGTAGATGTCTCTTTTCTCAGAAAGCTGAAACTCGTGTGTTGAGCCTCTCAAGTATGTCAGACGGATCGAGTGTCTTGAAGTCAGGACGTTCTTGAATCATCAGGGCTAGGGTGTCAAACGAGCTGTCAAGTGATCTCAGGAGTGTCTTGACGACTTCATGCTTGGTGATCTCAGTGGCACCGAGAGCTTGAAGCTCATTTTTGATGTCAGTGAGTCGGTTAAACGTGAGCTGGACATTCTCATTGTCATTTCTCTTGAAGCGATTGAAGAGGTTGCGAAGGACACTGATTCTCTGATCTCTCTGGGTTGAGACGCCTTCATTGACCTTGGAGAGCCAGTCCTAGACTAGCTTAGATGTTTCGAAAGCACTCACGCGGCCATACTGTCCTTTGGTCAGATGACCACAGATGATGTTCTTGGCAGTGGAGTCCAGTTGAACGAACTTCTTGACATCAGCAGCGGTGACACCTTCACCAGCCTTGGGAACACCACTCTTGACGACATACCATAGGTCGACATCAATGGCTTCAAGATGCATGCACATCTTATCCTTCCAGTAGGGATATTCAGTTCCATCGAAGACGGGGCATGCAGCGGAGACTTTAATTATCCCTGTAGTCGACATAGCTAAAACTCCAGGTGGTTAAACCGAATCACATAGAACAAGGGAGTACCTTGCTCTGATACCAATTGAAAGTGCTAGTGATCGACTAGAGGGGGGTGAATAGGCGATTTTTATGAAAGTCTTCAAAACATGGAAGTTTTGAAGACAAACGATAGAAATAAACCTATTACCATGCAGCGGAAGGTAGACTACACTAGGCAAACCATAGTCAAGTATTCAATGAAGTGAAAGCACAATGACTAATAGCAGCTAGGCAGTAAAGATCAGGTAGGAAGATATTGTGAAGCCAATCAGAACAAGCAGTCACTCGGTGAAGACAAAAGATAATGCAATCATACAATGACTTCACAAGGACCAACAGTAAGTAAAGGGAAGGGAAGGATGAAACCAGTGACTCGTTGAAGACAATGATTTGTTGGACCAGTTCCAGTTGCTGTGACAACTGTACGTCTGGTTAGGGAGGCTGAGATTCAACTCAGAAGACCTCATCTTCACCTTATTCCCCTTGAGCTAAGGACACCCAGTCCTCGCCCAATCACTCTGGTAAGTCTTCAAGGTAGACTTCCAAACCTTCACAGACTTCGTTCACCGGCGATCCACAATGACTCTTGGATGCTCAGAACGCGACGCCTAACCGGCTGGAGCATTCACAGTCCTCAAGTGTAATAAGTCTTCAGATCACACAGGCAGGAAGACTTAAGTGATGCCTAACACTCTTTGGCTCTCGGTGTTTAGGGCTTTATCCTCGCAAGGAATTCTCTCTGAAAGGCTTCGAGGTGGGTTGCTCTCAAACGACAAAAGTCGTACTCTAACTCTGAGTAGCCAACCATTTATGGTTGTAGGGGGTGGGGCTATTTATAGCCACTGGGAAACCCGACCTGGTTTGTCTGAAATGACCCTTGGTCACTAACGAGCTGACACGTGTTCCAACGGTCAGATTTCAAACACACACGGCAACTTTACTTGGACTACAAGCAAAGCTGACTTATCCAACTCTGGACAAGATTTGCTCTCATAGTCTTCACTCGAAGACATAGGATTTTGGTTAAGAATCACTTCAGTCATTCTGACTAGTTCTCTTGGACCCCACTTAACAGTACGGTGGTTCCTATGACTCAACAAAGAAAAACATAGAATGACGAAACTGCTAAGTCTTCGCGCTCCATAGTCTTCACGCGATGTCTTCTCTTCTCATAGTCTTCAATGTGAATGTCTTCACATACCACCTCTGACTTCAATGTCTTCATACATTTTTAGGGGTCATCTCTGGTAGGAAAACTGAATCAATGAGGGACTTCTACCTGTGTTATCCTGCAATTCTCACAAACACATTAGTCCCTCAACTAGGTTTGTCGTCAATACTCCAAAACCAACTAGGGGTGGCACTAGATGCACTTACATAATCATAAAACCACAATTCATCGGTCTCAACAAACACACCGCAAGAAGAAGATTACATCGAATAGATCTCCATGAGAGAGGGGGAGAACTTTGTATTGAGATTCAAAGAGAGAGAAGAAGCCATCTAGCTACTAACTATGGACCCGAAGGTCTGAGGTAAACTACTCACACTTCATTGGATAGGCTATGGTGATGTAGAAGCCCTCCGTGATGACGGCCCTCTTCTGGCGGAGCTCCGGAACAGGCCCCAAGATGGGATCTCGTGGATACAGAAAGTTGCGGCGGTGGAATTAGGTTTTTGGCTCTTGTTCTGATCGTTTGGGGTACGTGTGTATATATAGGAGGAAGAAGTACGCCGGAGGAGCAACAAGGGGCCCACGAGGCAGGGGGCGCGCCCTCCACCCTCGTGACCGCCTCTTTTGTTCCTTGGAGCAGGGTCCAAGTCTCCTGGATCATGTTCGGTGAGAAAATCACGTTCCCGAAGATTTTATTCCGTTTGGACTCCGTTTGATATTCCGTTTCTTCGAAACACTGAAATAGGCAAAAAAACAACAATTTTGGGCTGGGCCTCCGGTTAATAGGTTAGTCCCAAAAATAATATAATAGTGGAAAATAAAGCCCAATATAGTCCAAAACGGTAGATAATATAGCATGGAGCAATCAAAAATTATAAATACGTTGGAGACGTATCACCATACTTTACGACTTAGAACCGGGACTTCAACGACGTTTTGAACGTCATGGAGCAGATGAGATGTTCCAGGAGTTGAAGTTAATATTTCAAGCAAATGCCCGGATTGAGAGATATGAAGTCTCCAATAAGTTCTACAGCTGCAAGATAGAGGAGAATAGTACTGTCAGTGAACATATACTCAGAATGTCTGGGTACCACAACCACTTGACTCAACTGGGAGTTAATCTTCCTGATGATAGTGTCATTGACAGAGTTCTTCAATCACTGCCACCAAGCTACAAGAGCTTTGTGATGAACTATAATATGCAAGGGATGGATAAGACAATTCCTGAGCTCTTTGCAATGCTAAAGGCTGCGGAGGTAGAAATCAAGAAGGAGCATCAAGTGTTGATGGTCAACAAGACCGCCAATTTCAAGAAAAAGGGTAAAGGGAAGAAGGGGAACTTCAAGAAGAACAGCAAGCCAGATGCTGCTCAAGTGAAGATACTCAAGTCTGGACCTAAGCCTGAGACTGAGTGCTTCTACTACAAAGGAACTGGTCACTGGAAGCGGAACTGCCCCAAGTATTTGGCGGAGAAGAAGGATGGCAAAGTGAAATGTATATTTGATATACATGTTATTGATGTGTACCTTACTAATGCTCGCAGTAGTGCCTGGGTATTTGATACTGGTTCAATTACTAACATTTGCAACTTGAAACAGGGGCTACGGATTAAAGCGAAGATTGGCTAAGGACAAGGTGACGATGCGCGTGGGAAATGGTTCCGAAGTCGATGTGATCGCCATCGGCACGCTACCTCTACATCTACCTTCGGGATTAGTTTTAGACCTAAATAATTGTTATTTGGTGCCAGTGTTGAGCATGAACATTATATCTGGATCTTGTTTGATGCAAGACGGTTATTCATTTAAATCAGGGAATAATGGTTGTTCTATTTATATGAGTAATATCTTTTATGGCCATGCACCCTTGATGAGTGGTCTATTTTTACTAAATCTTGATAGTAGTGATAGACATGTTCATAGTATTGACGCCAAAAGATGCAGAGTTGATAATGATAGTGCAACTTATTTGTGGCACTGCCATTTAGGTCATATTGGTGTAAAGCACATGAAGAAACTCCATTCTAATGGACTTTTGGAATCACTTGATTATGAATCACTTGGTACTTGCGAACCATGCCTCATGGGCAAGATGACTAAAACTCCGTTCTCTGGAACAATGAAGCGAGCAACAGAGTTATTGGAAATCATACATATTGATGTATGTGGTCCAATGAACATTGAAGCCCGTGGCGGATATCGTTATTTTCTCACCTTCACAGATGATTTAAGCAGATATGGGTATATCTACTTAATGAAACATAAGTCTGAAACATTTGAAAAGTTCAAAGAATTTCAGAGTGAAGTGGAAAATCATCGTAACAAGAAAATCAAGTTTCTATGATCTGATCATGGAGATGAATATTTGAGTTATGAGTTTGGACTTCATTTGAAACAATGCGGAATAGTTTCGCAACTCACGCCACCTGGAACACCACAACGTAATGGTGTGTCCGAACATCGTAACCGCACTTTATTAGATATGGTGCGATCTATAATGTCTCTCACTGATTTACCACTATCGTTTTGGGGTTATGCTTTAGAAACGGCTGCATTCACGTTAAATAGGGCACCATCTAAATCCGTCGAGACGACACCTTATGAACTGTGGTTTGGCAAGAAACCCAAGTTGTCGTTTCTTAAAGTTTGGGGCTGCGATGCTTATGTGAAAAAGCTTCAACCTGATAAGCTCGAACCCAAATCGGAGAAATATGTCTTCATAGGATACCCAAAAGAAACTGTTGGGTACACCTTCTATCACAGATCCGAAGGCAAGATATTTGTTGCTAAGAATGGATCCTTTCTAGATAAGGAGTTTCTCTCGAAAGAAGTGACTGGGAGGAAAGTAGAACTTGATGAGGTAACTGTACCTTCTCCCGAATTGGAAAGTAGTTCATCACAGAAATCAGTTCTAGTGATTCCTACACCAATCAGTGAAGAAGCTAATGACGATGATCATGAAACTTCAGATCAAGTTACTACTGAACCTCGTAGGTCAACCAGAGTATGGTCCGCACCAGAGTGGTACGGTAATCCTGTTCTGGAGGTCATGTTACTTGACCATGACGAACCTACGAACTATGAGGAAGCGATGATGAGCCCAGATTCCACGAAATGGCTTGAGGCCATGAAATCTGAGATGGGATCCATGTATGAGAACCAAGTATGGACTTTGATTGACTTACCCGATGATCGGGGAGCCATTGAGAATAAATGGATCTTCAAGAGGAAGACGAACGCTGATAGTATTGTTACTATCTACAAAGCTCGAATTGTCGCAAAAAGTTTCCGACAAGTTCAAGGTGTTGACTACGATAAGATTTTCTCACTCGTAGCGATGCTTAAGTCTGTCCGAATCATGTTAGCAATTGCCACATTTTTTTGAAATCTATCAAAATGGATGTCAAAACTACATTCCTTAATGGATTTCTTAAAGAAGAGTTGTATATGATGCAACAAGAAGGTTTTGTCAATCCTAAAGGTGCTAACAAAGTGTGCAAGCTCCAGCGATCTATCTATGGACTGGTGCAAGCATCTCAGAGTTGGAATATATGCTTTGATAAGGTGATCAAAGCATATGGTTTTATACCGACTTTTGGTGAAGCCTATATTTACAAGAAAGTGAGTGGGAGAACTACAGCCTTTCTGATAAGTATATGTGAATGACATATTGTTGATCGGAAATGATGTAGAATTTTCTGGAAAGCATAAAGGAGTGTTTGAAAGGAGTTTTTCAAAGAAAGACCTCGGTGAAGATGCTTACACATCGAGCATCAAGATCTATAGAGATAGATCAAGACGCTTGATAAGATTTTTCAATGAGCACATACCTTGACAAGATTTTGAAATAGTTCAGAACGGAACAGTCAAACAAGGAATTCTTGCGTGTGTTGCAAGGTGTGAAGTTGAGTAAGACTCAAAACCCGACCACGACAGAAAATAGAAAGAGAATGAAGGTCATTCCCAATGCCTCAGTCATAGGTTCTATAAAGTATGCTATGCTGTGTACCAGACCTATTGTGTACCTCACCATGAGTTTGGCAAGAGGGAATAATAGTGATCCACGAGTGGATCACTGGACAACGGTCAAAATTATTCTTAGTGGAATAAGGATATATTTCTCGATTATGGAGGTGACAAAGAGTTCGTCATAAAGGGTTATGTTGATGCAAGCTTTGACACTGATCCGGATGACTCTAAATCTCAATCTGGATACATATTGAAAGTGGGAGCAATTTGCTAGAGTAGCTCCGTGCAGAGCATTGTAGACATAGAAAATTTGCAAAATACATACGACTCTGAATATGGTAGACCCGTTGACTAAACTTCTCTCACAAGCAAAACATGATCACACCTTAGTCTCTTTGGGTGTTAATCACATAACGATGTGAACTAGATTATTGACTCTAGTAAACCCTTTGGGTGTTAGTCACATGGAGATGTGAACTAATCACATAAAGATGTGAACTATTGGTGTTAAATCACATGACGATGTGAACTAGATTATTGACTCTAGTGCAAGTGGGAGACTGAAGGAAATATGCCCTAGAGGCAATAATAAAGTTGTTATTTATATTTCCTTATATCATGATAAATGTTTATTATTCATGCTAGAATTGTATTAACCGGAAACTTAGTACATGTGTGAATACATAGACAAACAGAGTGTCCCTAGTATGCCTCTACTTGACTAGCTAGTTAATCAAAGATGGTTAGGTTTCCTAGCCATAGACATGTGTTGCCATTTGATGAATGGGATAACATCATTAGAGAATGATGTGATGGACAAGACCCATCCGTTAGCTTAGCATAATGATCGTTTAGTTTATTGCTATTGTTTTCTTCATGACTTATACATGTTCCTATGACTAAGAGATTATGGAACTCCCGAATACCGGAGGAACACCTTGTGTGCTATCAAATGTCACAATGTAACTGGGTGATTATAAAGATGCTCTACAGGTGTCTCCGATGGTGTTTGTTGAGTTGGCATAGATCGAGATTAGGATTTGTCACTTCGATTGTCGGAGAGGTATCTCTGGGCCCTCCCGGTAATGCACATCACTATAAGTGTTGCAAGCAATGTCACTAATGAGTTAGTTGCAGGATGATGCATTACGGAACGAGTAAAGGGACTAACTCATTACGGTATCGATCGTCGGTATCATCGTACCTAGTTCAATCTTGTTACCAGCAACTAACTCATTAGTGACATTGCTTGCAACACTTATAGTGATGTGCATTACCGGGAGGGCCCAGAGATACCTCTCCGACAATCGAAGTGAAAAATCCTAATCTTGATCTATGCCAACTCAACAAACACCATCGGAGACACCTGTAGAGCATCTTTATAATCACCCAGTTACATTGTGACATTTGATAGCACACAAGGTGTTCCTCCGGTATTCGGGAGTTCCATAATCTCATAGTCTGAGGAACATGTATAAGTCATGAAGAAAGCAATAGCAAAAAAAACTAAACAATCATTATGCTAAGCTAACGGATGGGTCTTGTCCATCACATCATTCTCTAATGATGTGATCTCGTTCATCAAATGACAACACATGTCTATGGTTAGGAAACTTAACCATCTTTGATTAACGAGCTAGTCAAGTAGAGGCATACTAGGGACACTCTGTTTGTCTATGTATTCACACATGTACTAAGTTTCTGGTTAATACAATTCTAGCATGAATAATAAATATTTATCATGATATAAGGAAATATAAATAACAACTTTATTATTGCCTCTAGGGCATATTTCCTTCACGAGGTGTGTAACCGTGGAGGGGGGCACCGCACACGGCCAAGAGAAGACTTGGTGTGTCTTTGGGGTGCCCCCCTCCCACGTATATAAAGGGGGGAGGAGAGGAGGCTGGCCATAGGGGGGAGCGTGCCATAGGGGAGTCCAACTAGGATTCCCAATCCTCGTTGGAGTCCCCTTCCTTTCCAAGAGAGGGAGAGAGAGGGAAGGAGGAATAGGGGACAAGGAAAGAGGGGGCGCCACCCTCCTCCCTAGTCCAATTTGGACTGGCCATGGGCGGGGGGGGGGGGGCCTCCCTTGTGGCCCTCCTCTCCTTTCCACTAAGGCCCATGAACTTCCCGGGGGGCGGTAACCCCCGGTACTCCGAAACTCATCCGAAATATCCTGAACCATTCTGGTGTCCGAATGTAACCTTCCAATATATGAATCTTTACCTCTCAACCATTTCGTCCACTTCATGTCCATGATCTCATCCAGGACTCCGAACAAACTTCGGTCATCAAATCACATAACTCATAATACAAATAGTCATCGAACATTAAGCGTGCGGACCCTACGGGTTCGAGAACTATGTAGACATGACCGAGACACATCTCCGATCAATAACCAATAGTGGAACCTGGATGCTCATATTGGTTCCTACATATTCTACGAAGATCTTTATCGGTCAAACCGCATAACAACATACGTTGTTCCCTTTGTCATCGGTATGTTACTTGCCCGAGATTCAATCATCGGTATCATCATACCTAGTTCAATCTCATTACCGGCAAGTCTCTTTACTCGTTCTATAATGCATCATCCCACAACTAACTCATTAGTCACATTTATTGCAAGGCTTATAGTGAAGAGCATTACCAAGTGCCCAGAGATACCTCTCCGATACACGGAGTGACAAATCCTAATCTTGATCTATGCCAACTCAACAAACACCATCGGAGACACCTGTAGAGCATCTTTATAATCACCCAGTTACATTGTGACGTTTGATAGCACACAAGGTGTTCCTCTGGTGTTCGTGAGTTGCATAATCTCATAGTTTGAGGAACATGTATAAGTCATGAAGAAAGCAATAGCAATAAAACTAAATGATCATTATGCTAAGCTAACGGATGGGTCTTATCCATCACATCATTCTCTAATGATGTGATCCCGTTCACCAAATGACAACACATGTCTATGGTCAGGAAACTTAACCATCTTTGATTAACGAGCTAGTCAAGTAGAGGCATACTAGGGACACTCAGTTTTGTCTATGTATCCACACATGTACTAAGTTTCCGGTTAATACAATTCTAGCATGAATAATAAACATTTATCATGATATAAGGAGATATAAATAACAACTTTATTATTGCCTCTAGGGCGTATTTCCTTCATCTCTGCGGCGAGACAGTCGGCTTCGGCCTGCGACATGGTGTTGACGAAAACGACGCGGATGTAGAGGAAGTAGCTGATCGGAGGCGAGCAGTCACCTATTCGCCCCTCTCCCGTACAGGAACCGGAGGGGCGGGGTTTCGGAGACCTGCTCTCCCGTCGACCATGTACGTGGCGGACGGGACGGAGTCACCGGAGGCAGCAACAGCAAAGGAACGATGATGGGCAGTGCGCGTGGAGCAGATGTGATCTGTTCGTGGCAGCTATGGTTAGGAGACATGCTACCTCTTGATCACTGCGTTGGTTTTTCCCCGAAGAGGAAGGGATGATACAGCAAAGTAGCGTAAGTATTTCCCTCAGTTTTTGAGAACCAAGGTATCAATCCAGTAGGAGGCTACGCGCGAGTCCCTCGTACCTGCACAAAACAAATAAATCCTTGCAACCAACGCGATAAGGGGTTGGCAATCCCTACACGGCCACTTACGAGAGTGAGATCTGATAGATATAATAAGATAATTTTTTGGTTTTTTTATTATAAAGATGCAAAGTAAAATAAAAGCAAAGTAAAAAAAGCAAAGGAAATAACTAAGTATTGGAAGATTAATATGATGAAGATAGACCCTGGGGCCATAGGTTTCACTAGTGGCTTCTCACAAGAGCATAAGTATTCTACGGTGGGTGAACGAATTACTGTTGAGCAATTGACAGAATTGAGCATAGTTATGAGAATATCTAGGTATGATCATGTATATAGGCATCACGTCCGAGACAAGTAGACTGACTCCTGCCTGCATCTACTACTATTACTCCATTCATCGACCACTATCCAGCCTGCATCTAGAGTATTAAGTTTATGAAAATAGAGTAACGCCTTAAGCAAGATGACATGATGTAGAGGGATAAACTCATGCAATATGATGAAAACCCCATCTTGTTATCCTTGATGGCAACAATACAATACGTGCCTTGCTGCCCCTACTGTCACTGGGAAATGACACCGCAAGATTGAACCCAAAGCTAAGCACTTCTCCCATTGCAAGAAAGATCAATCTAGTAGGCCAAACCAAACTAATAATTCGAAGAGACTTGCAAAGATAACCAATCATACATAAAAGAATTCAGAGAAGATTCAAATATTGTTCATAGATAGACTTGATCATAAACCCACAATTCGTCGGTCTCAACAAACACACCGCAAAAAATAAGATTACATCGAATAGTTCTCCACAAGAGAGGGAGAGAACATTGTATTGAGATCCAAAAAGAGAGAAGAAGCCATCTAGCTAATAACTATGGACCCGTAGGTCTGAGGTGAACTATTCACACTTCATCAGAGGGGCTATGGTGATGATGTAGAAGCCCTCCGTGATGGATACCCCCTCCGGCGGAGCTTCGGAATAGGCCCCAAGATGGGATCTCATGGATACAGAAAGTTGCGGCGGTGGAATTAGGGTTTTGGCTCTGTATCTGATCGTTTGGGGGTACGTAGGTATATATAGGAGGAAGGAGTACGTCGGTGGAGCAACAGGGGGCCACGAGGGTGGAGGGCGCGCCTGGGGGGGTAGGCGCGCCCCCTATCTCGTGGCCTCCTCCTTTGTTTCTTGACGTAGGGTCCAAGTCTCCTGGATCATGTTCGGCGAGAAAATCACGTTCCCGAAGGTTTCATTCCGTTTGGACTCCGTTTGATATTCTTTTTCTTCGAAACCCTAAAATAGGCAAAAAAAATAGCAATTCTGGGCTGGGCCTCCGGTTAATAGGTTAGTCCCAAAAATAATATAAAAGTGGATAATAAAGCCCAATAATGTCCAAAATAGTAGATAATATAGCATGGAGCAATCAAAAATTATAGATATGTTGGAGACGTATCAAGACACCCCACACTTATATAGGCGCAGCCGCATGGAGAGACGTGGGTTCGACCCACGTCCGTGACAGCCCATGATCCGACATATCAAATTGTGGCCTAACTGTCAGAAATCTCTCCATTACCGACTGTCAAAAATAAGCGCGTAGGTGTGAGCTCGGCTCGGCTCATTCCCGCAACCTGCAGCGTGTCGTGATGAGGCGGGAGGCGGAGGAGGAGTGCGCGAGGGTCTCTTCTATTCTCAAGCTCCAATATCATGTAGAAGAGAAACCCGTATAAAGAGGTGCAACTCCTTCTCCACTAGCGGGGTGGGACTAAACTTCCCATTACACCTAGTGCCATATAACCCACATGGTCCCTTAGAGATTTTTTCTGAAATTGTTGGATGGACCTAAAGCCCACCCCACGGCAGATGGCAAAGGACCACAAAGCTGATGGCAAAACTCTTTGCCGTCAGCCGCGGACGGCAAACGTGTCTGGCGTTGTAAACACTGGCAAAGAGTTTCTTTGCCGTCTATTTTATGACAGCGGATGGCAAAGACCCTTTGCCATCGGTAACGGACGACAAAGAAGGTAGACGACAAAGAACCGGCGTTAGCCACGTTAGGTGGCTAACATCAGACTTTGCCGTCAGCCAGCGGATGGCAAAACGTGCTTCGATACATCACCACATACACGTCATCCATGTACCCGGCGTGATGTCCGCTCAAACCACCGCGCGTCGCCCCGGGGAAAGCGCGTCGTGGGAAAGTGCATCATCTGGCACCCCGACGCCCCATCCCACCGACAGCCGCGTCGCCTTCCACCCCCGCCGTCCCGTCCCATCGTCCCATCCCACCCCGAGGCGACAGCATTAATGAGCAGTAATGTCGGCTGCCGGCTCGGCCGCCCACCTCCCGTTGCCCGGACGGCTATAAGAACCCGCCCCACCACCATCCCCCCACACCCGACCTCAAACCCGCAGCCGGTGAGAAATCCAGCCCAGCACCGACGATGTCTTACCACCGCGGGAGCAGCAGCGCCGGCGGCAACGACGACGCCCTGAGCACCTGGCCGTCCAGCCTCGGCAATTCGGAGACGAAGGAGCTACGCCGATACGGCCTCCTCGTGCCGCCGGGCTGCAGTATTCCCTAGCGAAGACAAGATATTCATTGCTAAAAATGGATCCTTTCTAGCGAAGGAGTTTCTCTCGAAAGAAGTGAGTGGGAGGAAAGTATAACTTGATGAGGTAACTGTACCTTCTCCCTTATTGGAAAGTAGTTCATCACTGAAATCAGTTCCAGCGATTCCTACACCAGTAAGTGAGGAAGCTAATGATGACGATCATGGAACTTCTGATCAAGTTACTACCGAACCTCGTAGGTCAATCAGAGTAAGATCTGCACCAGAGTGGTACGGTAATCCTGTTCTAGAAGTCATGTTGCTTGACCATGACGAACCTACGAACTATGAGGAAGCGATGATGATCCCAGATTTCGCAAAATGGCTTGAGGCCATGAAATCTGAGATGGGATCCATGTATGAGAACAAAGTATGGACTTTGGTTAACTTGCCCGATGATCGGCAGGCCATAGAGAATAAATGGATCTTCAAGAAGAAGACTGACGCTGACGGTAATACCACTGTCTACAAAGCTCGACTTGTTGCAAAAGGTTTTCGACAAGTTCAAGGAGTTGACTATGATGAGACCCTCTCATCCGTAGCGATGCTTAAGTCCGTCCGAATCATGTTAGCAATTGCCGCATTTTATGATTATGAAATTTGGCTTATGGATGTCAAAACTGCATTCCTTAATGGATATCTTAAAGAAGAGTTGTATATGATGCAACCAGAAGGTTTTGTCGACCCAAAAGGTGCTAACAAAGTGTGCAAGCTCCAGCGATCCATTTATGGACTGGTGCAAGCCTCTCGGAGTTGGAATATACGCTTTGATAGTGTGATCAAACCATATGGTTTTATACAGGCTTTTGGAGAAGCCTGTATATACAAAAGTGAGTGGGAGCTTTGTAGCATTTCTGATATTATATGTGGATGACATATTGTTGATCTGAAATGATACTGAATTTCTGAATAGCATAAAGGATACTTGAATAAGAATTTTTCAATGAAAGACCTCGGTGAAGCTGCTTATATATTGGGCATCAAAATCTATAGAGATAGATCAAGACACTTAATTGGAATTTCACAAAGCACATACCTAGATAAAGTTTTGAAGAAGTTCAAAATGGATCAGGCAAAGAAAGGGTTCTTGCATGTGTTACAAGGTGTGAAGTTGAGTCAGACTCAATGCCCGACCACTGCAGAAGATAGAGAGAAAATGAAAAGTGTTCCCTATGCTTCAGCCATAGGCTCTATCATGTATGCAATGCTGTGTACGAGAATTGATGTGTGCCTTGCTATCAGTTTAGCAGGGAGGTACCAAAGTAATCCAGGAGTGGATCACTGGACAACAGTCAAGAATATCCTAAAATACCTGAAGAGGACTAAGGATATGTTTTCTCGTATATGGAGGTGACAAAGAGCTCGTCGTAAACGGTTACGTCGATGCAAGCTTTGACACTGATCCGAATGACTCTAAGTCACAAACCGAATACGTGTTTTTATTAAATGGTGGAGCTGTCAGTTGGTGCAGTTCCAAGCAGAGCGTCGTGGCGGGATCTACGTGTGAAGCGGAATGCATAGCTGCTTTGGAAGCAGCAAATGAAGGAGTCTGGATGAAGGAGTTCATATCCGATCTAGGTGTCATACCTAGTGCATCGGGTCCAATGAAAATCTTTTGTGACAATACTGGTGCAATTGCCTTGGCAAAGGAATCCAGATTTCACAAGATAACCAAGCACATCAAGACACGCTTCAATTCCATCCGCAATCAAGTAAAGGAAGGAGACATAGAGATTTGCAAGATACATACGGATCTGAATGTTGTAGACCCATTGACTAAGCCGCTCTCACGAGCAAAACATGATCAACACCAAGACTCCATGGGTGTTAGAATCATTACAATGTAATCTAGATTATTGACTCTAGTGAAAGTGGGAGACTGAAGGAAATATGCCCTAGAGGCAATAATAAAGTTGTTATTTATATTTCCTTATATCATGATAAATTTTTATTATTCATGCTAGAATTGTATTAACCGGAAACTTAGTACATGTGTGAATACATAGACAAATAGAGTGTCACTAGTTTTCCTCTACTTGACTAGTTCGTTGAATCAATGATGGTTATGTTTCTAACCATAGACATGAGTTGTCATTTGATTAACGAGATCACATCATTAGAGAATGATGTGATTGACTTGACCCATCCGTTAGCTTAGCACGATGATCGTTTAGTTTGTTGCTATTGCTTTCTCCATAACTTATACATGTTCCCATGACTATGAGATCATGCAACTCCCGAATATCGGAGGAACACTTTGTGTGCTACCAAACGTCACAACATAACCGGGTGATTATAAAGGTGCTCTACACGTGTTTCCGATGGTGTTTGTTGAGTTGGCATAGATCGAGATTAGGATTTATCACTCCGATTATCGAAGAGGTATCTCTGGGCCCTCTCGGTAATGTACATCACTATAAGCCTTGCAAGCAATGTAGCTAATGAGTTAGTTACGGGATGTAGCATTACAGAACGAGTAAAGAGACTTGACGGTAATGAGACTGAACTAGATATTGAGATATCGACGATCGAATCTCGGGCAAGTAACATACTGATGACAAAGGGAACAACGTATGTTGTTATGCGGTTTGACCATTAAAGATCTTTGTAGAATATGTAGGATCCAATATGAGCATCTGGGTTCCGCTATTGGTTATTGACCGAAGACGTGTCTCGGTCATGTCTACATAGTTCTCGAACCCGTAGGGTCTGCACGCTTAACGTTTGGTGACGATCGGTATTATGAGTTTATGTGTTTTGATGTACCGAAGATAGTTCAGAGTCCCGGATGTGATCACGGACATGACGAGGAGTCTCGAAATGGTCAAGACATAAAGATTGATGTATTGGATGACTATATTCGGACACCGGATGAGTTTCGGGGGTCACCGGATATTTATCGGAGTGCCGGGGGGTTATGGGACCCCCCGGGGGAACTAATGGGCCAACATGGGCCTTGTGGGAGTGAGAGGAGAGGGCCTAGGGCTGGTCGCGCCCCCCCCCTTGGGAGTCCGAATTGGACAAGGAGGGGGGCGGCGCCCCCTCTTTCCCCCTCTCTCTCCTCTCCTTCCTTTCCCCTTCCTCCGTCCTAGTTGGGTTAGGAAAAGGGGAGTCCTACTCCTACTAGGAGGAGGACTCCCCCTCTTCTTGGCGCGCCTTTAGGCCGGCCGGCCTCCCCCTTGCTCCTTCATATACGGGGGCAGGGGGCACCCTAGAACACACAAGTTGATTGTTTCCAGCCGTGTGCGGTGCCCCCCTCCACCATAATCCACCTTAGTCATATCGTAATGGTGCTTAGGAGAAGACCTGTTCCGGTAGCACCATCATCGCCGTCATCACGCCGTCGTGCTGACGAAGCTCTCCCTCGAAGCTCTACTGGATCTTGAGTTCGTGGGACGTCACCGAGCCGAACGTATGCAGATCGCAGAGGTGTCGTACCTTCAGTGCTAGGATCGGTCGATCGTGAAGACGTACGACTACATCAATCGCGTTGTCATAACGCTTCTGCTTACGGTCTACAAGGGTACGTGGACAACACTCTTCCCTCTCGTTGCTATGCATCACCATGATCTTGTGTGTGCATATGATTTTTTTTGAAATTACTGCGTTCCCCAACAGTAGAATCTATGAATGCTAAGTATGATTGAACTAGACATGATAAACTTTATGATTTAAGTGATGAAGATGATGAATGTTATGAAAAATAAATTTTTTATCGAGTTTCTAATGATGAGTGGGCAGCTAAATGTCTTAGGGAGTAAATTACCTTAGATGGTCCTACTCGAAGTAATGACACACTTGATGAATGTTATGATTATGAAACTATGTCTATTGGCACTATTGAGGATGATTATGTTATGCCTACTACTTATTATGATGATCGTGATTGGGGAGGATTATGATACTCCTTAGGGTATAGAAAATGTATGTGAGTACCGAGGAATTTATTATTTATAACAATGATGGATTTACTATTGAAAGTGGATTCGAAAAGGTCAAAACTTTAGCTATTGCTGATCCCTCTAATTTTTGGAAAGTGATAAAATTTATGTGTGCGTATATCATGAGTATAAATGTACTAGGTGATAGCTACATTATTGAGTTTGACTATGATTCAACATATAATTATTATGAAAGGGGAAAACATGGTGATAGATATCTTAATACCATCAAGTTTCTTCTTTTTATGCTGAAAGCTTTGAAGTTGCACCTATCTTTCCCTCCATTTTTAGAAAAGGAGGATGACCCCCTGCCTCTGCATCTGGGCGATGCATGCGGCTACTTTATTAATTATTCTCACAAGACCTTACAAAGTCATACAACAGTAAGACTGAAGCCACCGTCTAAGCAACAACTATCGCTACACCTATCCAGTTGATGAAGGGGCGCTGATAGTCTGGGCCTAATACCAAACAGACATCGCATCCAAACCTAAACATCTAAGACCTGAGGTCCCAACCAGGACGCCTGCCTGGTATGAGGCACCTACCAGTCCGGCGCACTCCTCAACCAGGACGCCTGCCGGGTATGGGGCCGCCGCAGCCACCTGCCACGAGTCCATCTTCAGAGCTGTACTGTTGCATCTACCGTGCCAGGTCTCTCAGCCATCGACGCCACCACGACGCCAGACAGCGTCATCCTCCTGCGCGAGTCCATCCTTCCACATCGAACTCCGAATCCGCACTGCGCCACGCCGTCCAGATTCGTCGCCATCAATGTATGGATGAAGCTCCGCTCCACCAAAGAAGCCGTCCGCTGATAGCTATCTTTCCCTCCTATGCTAAGATTCCTCTGCATAGGAAGTCAGTTAGTCTTAAATATATTTACCTTATGCTTTTTGGTGCTCGTATTGTGCTTTGCAATAATTATGATTCATTCTTGTGAGTTTCAAATAAATTCCATGCCTAGCTCAAAGGCATTAATGAAAGCGCTTGTGTGAGGCAGCCCACAATTGGATTTTAGTTTGGTCTGAATAATATATAACTTACTACCTTATTGTAGGAAAGTACTTTTCATGTTTTCTTTTAATAAAGTGTCAAGTTATGCAATTAGTTTAAGTGTTTATGCCATGTGGTAGATGTTTAACTGTTTTCTGCTACTTGTTGTTCTTCTAGAAATTGACATAATTTGCTGGAGCAGGCTTTTGACTTGAATTTTTTAATAAGCAGAGCAACGTATGCCTAGTATTCATCCTAATTTGTTTGTTTTCTGGGTATTGGAACTGTCCTGATTAATTAGGTTTATATATGCTATAGTTTGTTTTGACAGATTCTTGCGCAACTATTGTATTTGCTACAGAATCACATAGTGTTGGTTCCCCCTTGATCAAAAGGACCTATGATTGCGTTCTTGGTTGTAGCTATTGTTATACCATGTTGCCATGATTAACAAACAACAAGTGGAACTATTTTATTTTATTTTATTTGTGGACTAACAATTTTGTTTGAGTAATGCTTTGAATTTCAGGTTAACTTCATCACAATCACATGCATTCCCTCCAATTCTAAGAAGACCAAAAAGGCAACGCTTAGGGATGACCAAGGCATCTTCATTCTTCATCAACATAACATCGGCAACCACCCGCGCCAGCCGAATTCAATCCCCTGGCGCGGCCCCTGTGCTCCCACCCTCAACCCGCTCCCTTGCCTCCACCGGGTATCGCCGAAAAATCGTGAGATGTGCCCTCATGGAGAGAGGAAGTGCTCGACAGGGGAGGATTGGTGCACGGAGAATGGGAGAGCTAGTGTGATGAAACTGATGGGGCAAGGGGAAAAACGCCCCATTCGCCCGGGTTGACCGGCCGCGGTAAATGATTCGATTTGTGATATGTCAAGGAGGCATGCGTCAAGATTCGTACATAATATCCAACGGCTGTATGTTTGACCGACATCATCGAAAATCCGATGGCAGATTTTTAGACTTCTCGTTTTTTTAAAGACGGCGTAATTCTCTTGAATCAAAGGATCCTTAAACTTCATGTTAACCAAGGTAGTAGACACAATCGGATCAATAGCTCACCTATAGTTCACTGTACGCCCACGGTCAAAATGCCAATCCGGGGCGTGTTGGCCAGGACGCGCACGACGCCCTGTAAAGGCTGTAGACGCCCAAACTTGGTCAGCGAGTTCACACACGGCCTTCCCTTTTGCCCCAAGTAGTCAGCCTCAGACTAGGCCACAGCCCACAGCTACCGGAGACCTGCAGCTCCTTCAGTACTGCGCGCACTAGGCGTTAATGGCAAAATCCTTTTCAGACAGTCAGACAGACATCAGTAGATACAGGGAAAAGAGGCATATACCGCATCCTCTACCGTCGATCGGTCGATGGCTTGACCAGACCCTGCACTCTCTCCGTAACCGCGCGGAACAGTTCCCCCGCAGTAAAAAACTGCGCCGAACAGTTTCGGCGAGCGAGACGCCGCTCGTGATTCAGAAACTTACCGGTGCTCCTAAAGCACTTTCAGACGCTATCATTTTCTTCTCGCGCAGGCTTTCAGAAGTTTCAGCTGGCTGGGGCGAAACGAGGGCGTATAATAATACACCCAGACGAATACTCATTCAGTAAAAAAAAAGTCACTCCTCATCAGCAAAGTAAAAAAAAAAAAGAGCCCCTTGATCAATGCAGGAGTACTACTGGCACAGTTCGGTGCGGCATCTGCATTTATCTATCGACCGGCAGCTCGGCCCAAGCTAGGCTCATCATCAATACGAGACGTACTCTACCAGCTAGTAGCACCAATTTCCCTGTGATTTCTTTTAGCGCCTGGCGTGGTATGGCGTAGCGTGCTGCAGCTGCGTTGCTTTGGTCCGCAGGCGTCAGGGGGCTATCCATCCATCTATTGGCTGGCTCCGTCCCTAGCCGTAGGCCCGCGTGCTGCGCGATGGATGGAACGTGACCCACGCCACGCCACACCACACATCGGATGCTCTCCGCTCCGTGCCGCCCGTTCGCGCTCTGGGTCGCGTCTGCCCGCTTCTCTCTCTCTCTGCAGCTGCAGCGCCCTGGCAACCGTTTTCCTCGCACGGACTACGGAGGAACCGATGATGGGCTCCAGCCCAGCCCAGCCCCGCGCCAGACGACACGTACGTGGCGCGCAAGACTAATGGCAAAGCTGGGTGGCGCTTTTGCCGTCGGCCCCACAGGTCAGCCGCGCCCACGTGCGCGACGTACCCCCCGGCGTGCCCGCCCTCCGTCAGCGCGAGCGCGAGCCGGGCGCACGGAAAAGACAGCCACGTCGTAGCTGACCCCCACCGACCCGTGGGCCCGGGATGGGCCATGGCCAGGGCGTGGACGCAGACCTTTCCGTGCGCCCCTCCCCGCTACGAGAGTCAACGTCAAACCACCCGTAAACAGAGACGGGAAAGATATTATAACAATCCGAAACGAAATCCACACACCAATTTTTGAAAGATCTTGGTGCCAGTAAGGACCAACCGGGATTGCAATCACCTGCTATTTTTTGCGATTACGTGGTACTATTAATTTATTGCCCATGTATATGTTGCAGGATTAATCGAGATATACGCTGCATACATACGGGATATTAAACAATCGTAATTAAGGGCCTCATATACGAGCTCTATACGCCAGGCTTGTGTAGCGTATCTCGCCGCGAACGTGACAAGGGAAAGAAAAGAAATAATAATACAAACTTGCTAATAATTAAGAGAAAAGGCAGCCACAGGTATAGGCATAGGCAGGCCGCTAATGATCGTAATTAAGGGCCATATATATATATATATATATATATATATATATATATATATATACGAGATTTATACGCCAAAGAATTGTTTAGCATATCCGGCTGCGAAGGTGACAAGAGAAAGGGAAAGAAATAAGGCACAGCTATAGGTAGGCCGATCTTACCCGGCTCCGCCCTGTCATGGCCAAAAAACGCAGTTGGTGCTTGTGTCGCACCCAGGCCAAAAGGAGAGCCTTTCAAGCAAAGGCGAAAGGCGTCCGTCCACAGGGAAAAGGCAAGCAGCAAGTAACGCCGTGAGTCAAACCACTCCTTACACTTGGGCCCCACCCCACCCCCTCTCCGCACCCAACCGTACCGCACCGTATCTCCCCGTGTATCCGTATACGACCCTAAGGCTGGTCATAGTGGGAGTAACATAGGTAGTAACATAGAAGCCACATAAGCAAAATTGATGATGTGGCAAGTAGTTAATGAGGAGAGAGGCAAATAGAGTAACATAATATGTTACCATCACATAGCGGTTTCCAATGCATAATGAGTCTACAAAGTAATAAATGAAGACAACTATGTTACCACACCTATGATACTACCCACCATGAAGGTAGTAACATAAACTAGTAACATATGTATGTTACTAGTCTAAGTTACTCTCCACTATGACCAGCCTAATACTACTACCAGTACGAGCCGCGTCTCTCCGCGTGGGCCCTGGCTGTCCAGACGCCCTCGTGGCCCAGCCGGTGCGGGCGCGGCCACTCGCTGGCGGGCGGGCCCGGGGGTTCGAATTTTGAAAACGAGGCAGGGGAGACGCTTATTTCTGGCAGTAAAGTGGCGAGGAGGGGGAGGGGAGGGGAGGGCGGGGCCCGCTGGCCCTCCCTTCCCACGCGACGCGACGGGCGCTACTCCTTCTCCGCCTCTCCAACGCCAGCGCCAACGCCCCTCACCCTCTCCCGCCGTTATAAATACCCCTCTGCCTCGTCGTCCCCAGCCCAGCCCCCACCGTCTCCCTCCCTCCCCACCCACGCGGACAAATTTGTTTCTTCCCTGCGTACAACCCAACCCAGCAGAAGCAGCCAGCCGCGCCGCCTCCCTCCCTCGCCGCCGATCTGGCCGGATCGCGCCCCGGATCGGCCGCCGCCCGCGCGCAGGTACCGGCCCCCCTCCCGATTCCCCGTCCGCTTCGGCCGATTCCGCCGCGCCCCCTCTGGCTTTCCGTTGCGCTTCCCCTCCCCTCCCCTCCCCGGCGGCGGCGGCGGCGGCTGATCCGCCGCGGTAGCGAGCGGCGGGGCACGTGTTTGCGCCGTTCAGCTAACCGCCGCCTGCCCGGGCAGGATTGGCCTGCCTGGCTGGTGATAGAGCAGAGCCGGTCACGTGCGTGCGTGCGTGCCTGATTGGCCCCCCCGTCTCGAAAAGGAAACGTGTAGATTTATCCTGATTTCTTTGATTGATTCCCAGTAGTTGCCGTTTCTCGCCAATTATAGTACGAGTAGTAGTATCTTGCTTGTATGCGAGGCGCCGTGTAGCAGGGGGAGCGACCATTTTGGTCCGCTTTGGGTACCGCATCGAGCGAATTTGAAATTTTACTCGCGCACCTGTTCGCGGATAGGCATGCCGTAGTTTTTATTTATCACCTGCCATATCCGGGTCCAGGTTCAGAACTCTAGAATCGCTGTTTGTTGTACAATCCCTGGCACCAATTCTTGGTCGTCGATTGATCCGTCGATATGCTCTCGTTGGCGTGGGACGGGATGCTTGTTTGTACTGTTTATTATTACTTGTGGCCTAGGTGACTCTTAATTTGATGATAGAACAGAGTCAGTCGTGTGCATGCTAGGTTGCTCCTCCTTCTGACAAAGGAAACAAAACGGATTGCACTCTGATGGGTTTGCTTAATGACCCTTGCTGCCCTGCTCTCAGCAACCAGTTTGGTCAAATAACATGTTTTCCCTGTGCATCTGTTGACTGATAACCTTGCCCTGTTTCTATCAGCTGCTATATTCTTGAACAAGAATTTGTTGTTAGAAGCCAGTATACTCCATTTAGAAGGGCAATGTTCACCCCTTTTGTCGTAATTCTTCACATTTGCAAAGTATCTCACCTTCAAGTGCTAATTACCTAATAATATAGCACAAAGTCCATTTCTTTCGCTAAAGTAATGGGTGGATTTACTAATCAATCTACCTTCCTAGCTTTGTAGGAGTATATGAAGTCAGTTTCATGTTTGTATACCTGAGTTGCGGCGGTAGCTCAGTCCATAATCCGTGTTCAACTTAATGCTAGCACATTGTTTTCAGTTAGACTAGCATTTTTTGTCCGATTCTAGACTATTGATGTTCATTCAATTTGTGTTTCCAGGTTAAGGGCAACCAGACAGGGCTGTTTCTTGGCTGGACATCATCTGAACCATCTCCAAGTGCCAGAGATGGATCATACTCAACCCAGGGATGGGCATGGCAATGAACCTGTGCCTTTAGGTAGCTATACTTAACCTGTGCTCTGTTCTGCTGTTTATCTTAGTTCTATGATAAAATAGTAATACTCTTGTTTCAATCTCAGGTCAGATGCTTTTTGAGCATTCGGGTAGTGATGCACCCCTTAGACTTGGTCCTCCAGGCTTTGGGAGTATGGCAAGTAGATCAAATGACGTTCCATCTTCAAGTCATGCTACACAGTTTCCAGGTCATAGAGTTGTGAACCTAGGGACCTCACATGTTTCATTAGTTCCCTATCGCACTGCAAGATCCAGCGGCCATGTACCATATGATGCTCAGCCGAAACCTGCCCTAAGTTCCCATGTGGACAACAGAATGGTTGCAATGAAGCGAAAGAACCTCCTTCCTTCAGTGGAGGGAATGGACGCTGTTGACTATTATGTTGGCAGCTCTTCCAACAGTCACTTCTCTGATCTTGTGCAGCCAAATCCTAGTGCACTTACTGAGCCCTTGCATCCGCAAGTGCCTTTAAGCGTTGGTCCAAGCAACTGGATTGACCAACGCTTAGTTAATCAAGAAGGATCTCAGAGGAATGTCAGAGCACGTCATGATAGTGCTAATGTTTCGTTGGAACCTAGGCCAGCTTCAACTTACACACCAAGTAACAATCATCAGCTGCCATTCCATTCAGCCACAAGTGCTTTCGTAAGTACGGCAGCAGAAAGGAACCAAGCACCTTTTTCTGTGCCAACAAGAACATTACCTTCAGGTTAGTAACTAATTCTTTGCTTAATGTACTTGATGCGTCTTTATTGTCTTGCTAATGCACTCCCCCAAGTTTTTCCCTTGACAATTAGCATCTCATGCGGTCTTCTGTTCACATCTTTAATTATGGTATGAGGTTGCTTTTGTGACTTGATTTTAGTAGTTACCTGCGGCTGATTTTCAGTCCTGTGATACAATTTTACCAGAAAAATGCGAATTATCAGTGCCCCAAATCATCTTGTATATGATATAGCATACGAGGTTGTTGTTTTTATGCTATTTATAAATTTCTTTCAAACTTACGGTCTATGTATTTTGACTGTTTAGGTGGCACTGGGATCACTGGTAGGATCTACCATCATCCTATGCCTATGCATAGCAGCAGCTCAAGTGTTGCTGCTGCCCCAACTGTCCATGGTTCTTCAAACAGTGCGATGTTTGCCAATGCTGGCTTTCCTGCTCCTAGAGCTGTTCATGGCTCAGGTGCTGCTGCTGCCCCAACTGTCCATGGATCTTCAGACAGTGCGGTATTTGCTAATGGTGGCTTTACTGCTCCTAGAGCTGTTCATGGTGGCGCCGTTCCTAGCTACGGCCATCCATCCTCCACAGTTTCCTCTGGCTCAAGAGCATTTTCCCATGATGCAGTCATTCCGAACTATCCTGCTTCTACCTCTACATCCATTAGGATCAATGTGCCATCTCCTATCAGTACTGCGGCATCTTCTAGGCATGCAAGGGTATCCATGGCACATGCCAGCACTGGAATGAATAGATTCGTAGATAGGAGCTCATTCCATTTGATCGCTGAGACACAGGTAGAGGTCTTGTTTCGTGTTTTCAGGTAATTAAGCTGGTATCCATTTAAGTTTGAATATTTTTATTGATCTAGCTGCTGTTTGTGTAGCGGGTTATGATGGAGCAGTTGGCTTTCTATCAACAATCAAGACAAGCAGCTGCTGACCCCCACAGGGACTTGAGACTGAACATTGATGAAATGAGTTATGAGGTATAATCATGGTCGTTTGCTTCTTCTACTCTGGAAACTTCAGGATCTTTTCTTAACCTTTTCCGTCTTGTATGTACAGGAACTGTTGGCCTTGGAGGAATCCATAGGTACTGTGAACACCGGCCTTGCCGACGAAAAGATTTCAGGTTGTGTGAAAGAAGTGGTCTGTTGCAGTTCTGATGAGGAGCAAGACGAGGAAGATGATGGGCGCTGTCTAGTCTGCCTGGTACGAATTTCTTATGCTCCTAATTTCCAGTTCCATGTTGAAAAATTCATTACAGGCATGCCCTGAATCGTTTGCTCCTCCAATTCTGATTATGATTTTTGAACTATGGCAGGAGGAGTACAAAGACAATGATCTCCTAGGGATACTGAAGTGCAGGCACGACTTCCACACCGACTGCATCAAGAAGTGGTTGCAAGTGAAGAACGCATGCCCGGTATGCAAATCCGCCGCGGCTTAGGGCTGGAGAGGAAGCAGAATAACCGATGTTCCTCTCCATTGATTCTAGATTGAGATTGAGTTATGCGGTCCCCGGTCCATTCTTTGGTGCCTGAGCCATGGAAATAAGTGCGCTAGGACGACTTGTTTCGTGGGTTGCTGTAGCTGTGTTATCATGTCTTGCTGTAAAAACTTTCATTCAACAAGCAATTGGTAGAGATATTCTCCAGCCATTTATTTATCTGTGTATCACATGTTGAGCCGTTGTGAGGTGTGATGGCGAATCATCCCCTTGTACATTGGTGCCTGTTAACTTATATGGTTTTGATACTCAGCTGTCAGGTTGTTGGCATGAGACCAATAATGTGGCTTGACGTCGTTGGGTATGCGCATGTCGTCGTTGGCTCGTTGGCTGTGACAGTTTGACTACTTGCTCTGGTAATTCCCTTCTGTGAAACTAGTAAAACAAAAGGTTAGTACTCCCTGTGTAAACTAATATAAGATCTTTTAGATCATTATAAAAATATCTTATTAGTTTCTAGACTAATATAAGATCTTTTAGATATTAGTCCTCTGAAAACTAATAGAAGATCTAAAAAGATCTTATAGTAGTGATCTAAAAGATCTTATATATTTATTAGTTTTCTTGAACTATATACTTCCTCCGTTCCTAAATATAAGTCTTTGTAGAAATTTCACTATGCACTACATACGGAGCAAAATGAGTGAATCTACACTCTAAAATGTATCTACATACATCCGTATGTGGTTCATAGTGGAATCTCTCCAAAGACTTATATTTAGGAACAGAGGGAGTATTTGTTAGTACTAGTTTACAGAGGGAGTACTTGCCACCCCCCAAGATCCAAGATGGGCTTCACAAAATTGCAACCAGTTCGTAAACTTTGATTACCAAGTCATTTTCTCATTTTTATTGATTGTCTTTTTTATTTTTCTACTTACGTGTGGGTAACCGGTTATGTACCGGCTTCGACCGAGCCACCTGCAGCTCTGCCGTCGCCGCTCGGCCAGCTCGCCCGCTCACCAGCGACTTGTTCGAGAAGAACCCAAGGTCTAACAATTTCGGACGCCAGAGACCAGGTTCTGTCGGCGGCTGGAGGCCCCGTCGCTGTTGGATCGCGTAGGCAGCCATGGCTATCAGCAGACAGCTGTTGCATTGTATCAGCCGTGCGCTCGAGAAGCAGCCAGTGTTCGCGTTATTGTCTTCTTTCTTAGCGTGGGGATAGTGGATCTAGATCGGAATGGGGATTTGTCTATCAATCGAGGAATTCGAATTCGAGAGGAGCGAGCCACTGGTTCTGGCAAAAGGTTCATAACCGGTTTAAGGAACCTTGATCCGGTTTTTCTTCCTTTTTGTTTTCTTTATTTTTTTCCTCTCGGTTTTTCCTTTTCCTTTTTTCTGTTTCTTTTCGAATCAAATTTCAAAAGTGTTTCCCGTTTTCAAATTTGTTCACATATTCATAAAATGGTTGCCTTTTCAAAAAATATCTGTGGAATTTCAAATCATGTTCGGGTTTTGAAATTTGAAGAAGTTCCTGTTTTAATTTTTTTTCACATATTCAAAAGATTTTCTTGTTTTTTTAATCTTCACACTTTTAAGAGTTTTTCCTGTTTTTAAGTTTGTTCAGAAATAAAAAAAAATCAGGAATTTTTGGAAACTGTTTCCTTTAAAAGATGTTGACAATTGGAAAAAAAATATTCGTGTTTTTCAAAAAATGTTCAGAATTTTCAAAACCGTTCATGTTTTTATCTAGCTAATCATATTTTCCAATTTTCATGTCATATAAACGCACGATGGGAGGTCCCTGTTTACATGTCATAAAAACAATACGGAGCAGCGAGGTAGTAGGGATTAGAAGGATTTTGAAGGGAAGCCGCTATGCATCGTCCATTTATATGACACGAAGCCCAGGTTTCAAAACATGACAACCTTCCATGTGTTAACGGGCCCGTGACCCATTGGTCTTGAGTGTAGGGATTAGAAGGATGATGTATCCTTCTACACTGGCGATGCGTCTAGAGGCTTGGTCGCTAACTTTGTCGCTATTGACTTGGCCCCGTCCCTTGAAGAACAACTTGTCCCCAAACTGTGGCTCATGGCTCATCTAAGTCTTCCCATATTGCAATTCATGCCAGAATCGACGCTGTAACACTTTTCATGGTACAAATAATTGCGCATCTTCAGGTGGAAAATTAGAGACGATAAGCTATGTAACCAACCCGTCAAGCACTTTGACCGGACCATAAAACTTGAACAACAACTTGGGCTGTCCTCGTGATGCAAATGTAGACTGACTATAGGGTTGCAGCTTAAAAAGAGTCGCTAATCTGGAGCACTCGGCCTGAACGCTTCTTGTTGCCATGGCTTTTCATATGAGCGCGTTCCTGTAACAATCTCAGCATAAGGCCACACTCTTTAACCACACATCCAATTCAGGAACAGGGCAAATGTCGGTAGATGTAACACTAAAGTGGCGAGAAGAATGGCCGTAGAGCACCTCGAATGGAGATTTGTTGTCCAAAGTAGAGCGCATGCTGAAATTGTGCCAAAATTTAGCAAGTAACAACCATTGTGCTCTCTGGACAGGACAAACATGAGTAAAACATCGCAAGTAGCCATCCAACCATCACTACTGGAATCAAAGAATTTGCCATCAACCTCTTCTTTGCCGTCGGCTTGCTGACGACAACAAAACTTTGCCATCCGCTAGCTGAAGGCAGAGAGGTGGGTGGGGTCCAGTGGAGGCCAGCTATTGTAACAGCCCACCCCCACCTGCTCACTTTGCCGTCAGCTAGCGGACGTCAAACAAGTCCCTACCTAACGGCCCTAATGCCCCCTCCTCTCTTCGTCTCCCATCCCCTCCTCTTCCCCCCCGACCGCACCCCACCGCCGCCCGCCGCCAACGACGACCCGCCGCTAAGCCCCCCCAGGTCGCACGCCGCTCCCCCCGCCCCGTCGGCATAAAATTCAACATAGATCTATTTTTCAAATTGCATTTTCACTCAACATAGATATATTTTACATAATATTTTTACATATAGTCGTCGTCATCGCTAGCGAGCAGGTCGATCACGACGGTGCCTTCGCCGTCACCGCCATCGTCGCAGCTGCTGTCTGCCACGACGTTGTCCCAGTCGACGGGGCCGTCTTCCTCCTCCTCCGCCGGCGCCGCCTCCTCCTCCTCCGATGGCGCCGCCTCCTCCTCCTTCGCCGGCGCCATCGCGGCCTCCTCTGCCGCCGTGGCCGCGACAGTGTCGATGGCGGCCGCTACCTCGGCGGCTTCCCTCGCAGCCGCCTCCGACGCCCGTAGGGCAACATGCCACCCCGGAGTGTCGTCCGGATCGTCGCCCTCATGGAGGACAACTTGTTCCGGCGGCAGCTCGACGACAGGGGGGACGGCCGGTGCGCGTGCGGGCGCCGGGAGGGCTGGCTAGTGGCGGTCAGATCCGCGAGGGTGCTC
>NC_041384.1:64643705-64656526 GCF_002162155.2 Triticum dicoccoides | reverse complement strand
GCGACGGTGGCTCGGGGCAGTGAAGTCGGGGGTGAAGCCGGTCGCCGCAAGCCGGAAGGCGGCGATCACATCGTTGTACACCTTGCAGCGCGAGAAGTCATACCGGCCTTGAATGTTGTGGAGGCAGTCGATGTGTTCGACGTTGCGTCGGGGCCGAGCGTTGGGTAGCCGTCCGTCCTGATCTTCCACTGCCAGGGAAGACGTCAGCTTGTCGTCACGAGGAGGCCGTACCGGCACAACTCCTTCGTCTCTGAATTGCTGAGGCTGGACGACCAGGCGCTCGGGCGTCGTCGTTGTCGCCGGCGCTGCTGCTCCCGTGGTGGTAGGACATCGCCGGTGCTGTGCTGGATTTCTCACCGGCAGCGGGTTTGAGGTCGGGTGTGGGGGGCCGACGGTGGGGCATGTTCATATAGCCGTCCGGGTAACGGGAGGTGGGCGACCGGGCTAGCAGTCGGCATTACTGCTCATTAATGCGGGTGTCTCGGGGCGGGATGGGACTATGGGACGGGACGATGGGGGTGGAAGGCAAGGCGGCCGTCGACGGGATGGGGCGTCGGGGTGGCAGATGATGCACTTTCCCAGGACGTGCTTTCCCCGAGGTGACGCGTGGCGGTTTGACCGGACGTCATGCCGGGTATGTGGGTGACGTGTACGTGGTGACATGTTGAAGCACGTTTTGCCGTCCGCTGGCTAACGACAAAGTCTGACGTTAGCCACCTAACGTGACTAACGTCGGTTCTTTGTCATCTACCTTCTTCATCATCCATTACCGACGACAAAGGGTCTTTGCCGTCCGCTATCACAAAATAGACGACAAAGAAACTCTTTGCCAGTGTTTACAACGCCGGACACGTTTGTCGTCCACGGCTGACGGCAAAGAGTTTTGTCGTCAGCTTTGTGGCTCTTTGCCGTCTGCCGTGGCAGACAGCAAAATAGCTGATTCCTGTAGTGCATTAAATTTGTCTTTCAATGGTGCCATCTGTGTGTGGGGTGGGCTTTAGGCCCATCCAACAATTTCAGAAAAATCACTAAGAGCCCATGTGGGTTATATGGCACTAGTGTTGGGGAACACAGTAATTTCAAAAAAAATTCCTACGCACACGCAAGATCATGGTGATGCATAGCAACGAGAGGGGAGAGTATCATCTACGTACCCTCATAGACCGTAAGCGGAAGCGTTATGACAATGCGCTTGATGTAGTCGTAAGTCTTCACGATCGACCGATCTAGCATCGAAGGTACGACACCTCCGCGATCGGCACACGCTCGGCTCAGTGACGTCCCGCGAATTCATGATCCATTAGATCTTCGAGGGAGAGTTTCATCAGCACGACGGCATGATGATGATGATGATGATGATGCTACCGGAACAGGGCTTCGCCTAAGCACCGCTACGATATAACCGAGGTGGATTATGGTGGAGGGGGCACCGCACACGGCTAAAAGATCAACGATCAACTTGTGTGTCTATGGGGTGCCCCCTTCGCCGTATATAAAGTAGTGGGGGAAGGGGAGGGGGCCGACCTCTCTAGGCGCGCCCAAGGGAGTCCTACTCCCACCGGGAGTAGGATTCCCCCTTCCCTTGTTTGGTTTTAGGAGAGAAGGAAGGAGGAGGAAGAAGGAAGGAAAGGGGGGCCCACCCCTCCCAATTCAGATTGGGCTTGGGGGGGGGGGGCGCCCCCTCCTTTGCTTCTTCTCCCTCTCTTCCACTAAGGCCCAATAAGGCCCAAACACCTCCCGTGGGGTTTCGGTATACTCCCGATTTCACCCCGAACCATTCCAATGTCCAAACATAGGCTTCCAATATATCGATCTTTACGTCTCGACCATTTCGAGACTCCTCGTCATGTCCGTGATCAAATCTGGGACTCTGAACTACCTTCGGTACATCAAAACACATAAACTCATAATACCGAACATTAAGCGTGCGGACCCTACGGGTTCGAGAACTATGTAGACATGACCGAGACATGTCTCCGGTCAATAACCAATAGCGGAACCTGGATGCTCATATTGGTTCCTACATATTCTACGAAGATCTTTATCGGTCAAACCGCATAACAACATACGTTGTTCCTTTTGTCATCAGTATGTTACTTGCCCGAGATTCGATCGTTGATATCTCAATACCTACTTCAATCTCGTTAGTGGCAAGTCTCTTTACTCGTTCCGTAATGCTACATCCCGTAACTAACTCATTAGCTACATTGCTTGCAAGGCTTATTGTGATGTACATTACCGAGAGGGCCCAGAGATACCTCTCCGAAAATCGAAGTGACAAATCCTAATCTTAATCCATGCCAACTCAACAAACACCGTTGGAGACACCTGTAGAGCACCTTTATAATCACCCAGTTATGTTGTGACGTTTGGTAGCACACAAAGTGTTCCTCCGGTATTTGAGAGTTGCATGATCTCATAGTTATAGGAACATGTATAGCTATGGAGAAAGCAATAGCAACAAACTAAACGATCATCGTGCTAAGCTAATGGATGGGTCAAGTCCATCACGTCATTCTCTAATGATGTGATCCCGTTCATCAAATGACAACACATGTCTATGGCTAGGAAACTTAACCATCTTTGATTAACGAGCTAGTCAAGTAGAGGCATACTAGGGACACTCTGTTTGTCTATGTATTCACACATGTACTAAGTTTCCGGTTAATACAATTCTACCGTGAATAATAAACATTTATCATGATATAAGGAAATATAAATAACACCTTTATTATTGCCTCTAGGGCATATTTCCTTCAGTCTCCCACTTGCACTAGAGTCAATAATCTAGTTCACATCGTCATGTGAGTTCACACTAATAGTTCACATCTTTATGTGATTAGTTCACATCTTCATGTGACTAATACCCAAAGGGTTTACTAGAGTCAATATTCTAGTTCACATCGCTATGTGATTAACACCCAAAGAGTGATCATGTTTTGCTTGTGAGAGAAGTTTAGTCTACGGGTCTGCAACATTCAGATCCGTATGTATTTTGCAAATTTCTATGTCTATAATACTCTGCACAGAGCTACTCTAGCTAATTTCTCCCACTTTCAATATGTATCTAGATCGAGACTTAGAGTCATCTAGATCGGTGTAAAAAGCTTGCATCGATGTAACTCTTTACGGCAAACTCTTTTATCACCTCCATAACCAAGAAATATTTCCTTAGTCCTCTAAGTATAATTTTGACCGCTGTCCAGTGATCTACTCCTAGATCACTAAATGTATTCCCTTGCCAAAATCATGCTAAGGTATACAATAGGTCTGGTACACAACATAGCATACTTTATAGGACCTATGACTGAGGCATAGGGAATTACTTTTCATTCTCTTTCCATTTTCTGCCGTGGCCGGGTTTTGAGTCTTTACTCAATTTCACACCTTACAACTCAGGCAAGAACTCCTTCTTTGACTGATCCATTTTGAACTCCTTCAAAATCTTATCAAGGTATGTACTCATCGAAAGTCTTATCAAGCGTCTTGATCTATCTTTATAGATCTTGATGCCCAATATGTAAGCAGCTTCTCCGAGGTCTTTCATTGAAAAATTCTTATTCAAGTATCCTTTTATGCTATCCAGAAATTTAGTATCATTTCTGATCAACAATATGTCATCCACATATAATATCATAAATGCTACAGAGCTCCCACTCACTTTCTTGTAAATACATGCTTCTTCAAAAGTCTGTATAAAACTATATGCTTTGATCAACTCATCGAAGCGTGTATTCCAACTCCGAGATACTTGCACCAGTCCATAGATGGATCGCTGGAGCTTGCACACTTTGTTAGTACCTTTAGGATTGACAAAACTTTCTTGTTGTATCATATACAACTCTTCTTTAAGAAATCCATTAAGGAATGCAGTTTTGACATCCGTTTGCCAGATTTCATAAAATGTGGCAATTGCTAACATGATTTGGACAGACTTAAGCATTACAACGAGTGAGAAAATCTCATCGTAGTCAACACCTTGAACTTGTCGAAAACCTTTTTGCGAAAATTTGAGCTTTGTAGATAGTAACACTACTATCAGTGTCCGTCTTCCTCTTGAAGATCCATTTATTCTCAATGGCTCGCCAATCATTGGGCAAGTCAATCAAAGTCCATAATTTGTTCTTTATACATGGATCCCATCTTAGATTTCATGGCCTTAAGCCATTTTGCGGAATCTGGGCTCATCATTGCTTCCTCATAGTTCATAGGTTCGTCATGGTCTAGTAACATGACTTCCAGAAAGGATTACCGTACCACTCTGGTGCGGACCATACTCTGGTTGTCCTACGAGGTTCGGTAGTAACTTGATCTGAAGTTTCATGATCATCATCATTAGCTTCCTCACTAATTGGCGTAGAAATTGCTAGAATTGATTTTTGTGATGAACTACTTTCCAATTCGGGAGAAGGTACAATTACCTCGTCAAGTTCTACATTCCTCCCACTAACTTCTTTCGAGAGAAACTTCTTCTCTAGAAAGGATCCACTCTTAGCAACAAAGATCTTGCCTTTCAGATCTGTGATAGAAGGTGTACCCAACAGTTTCTTTTGGGTGTCCTATGAAGACGCACTTTTCCGATTTGGGTTTGAGCTTATCAGGCTGAAACTTTTTCACATAAGCATCACAACCCCAAACTTTAAGAAACGACAGCTTAGGTTTCTAGCCAAACCATAGTTCATACGGTGTCGTCTCAACGGATTAGACGATGCCCTATATAACGTGAATGTAGCTGTCTCTAATGCATAACCCCAAAACGATAGTGGTAAATTGGTAAGAGACATCATAGATTGCACTATATCCTATAAAGTATGGTTATGACGTTTGGACACACCATTATGCCATGGTGTTCTAGGTGGCATGAATTTGTGAAACTATTCCATGTTGTTTTAGTTGAAGACCAAACTCGTAACTCAAATATTCGTCTCCACGATCAGATCGTAGAAACTTTATTTTCTGTTTACGATGATTTTCCACTTCACTCTGAAATTCTTTGAACTTTTCAAATGTTTCAGACTTATGTTTCATCAAGTAGATATACCCATATTTTCTCAAATCATCTGTGAAGGTCAGAAAATAATGATACCCGCCACGAGCCTCAACACTCATCGGACCGCATACATCAGTATGTATTATTTCCAATAAGTCAGTTGCTCGCTCCACTGTTCCGGAGAACGGAGTCTTAGTCATCTTGCCCATGAGGCATGGTTTGCAAGCATCAAGTGATTCATAATCAAGTGATTCCAAAAGCCCATCAGCATGGAGATTCTTTATGCGCTTTACACCAATATGACCTAAACGGTAGTGCCACAAATAAGTTGCACTATCATTTTAACTTTGCATCTTTTGGCTTCAATATTATGAATATGTGTATCACTATGATCGAGATTCAATAAACCATTTATATTGAGTGTATGACCATAGAAGGTTTTATTCATGTAATTAGAACAACAATTATTCTTTGACTTAAATGAATAACCGTACTGCAACAAACATGATCCAATCATATTCATGCTCAACGCAAATGCCAAATAACATTTATTTTAGGTTCAACACTAATACCAAAGGTAAAGGGAGTGTATGATGTTGATCTTATCAACCTTGGAATCAGTTCCAGCACACATCATCACATCGCCCTTAACTAGTCTCTATTTATTTTGCAACTCCCGTTTTGAGTTACTACTCTTAGCAACTAAACCAGTATCAAATATCGAGGGGTTGCTATAAACACTAGTAAAGTACACATCAATAACATGTATATCCAATATACCTTTGTTCAATATGACATCCTTCTTATCCGCCAAGTATCTAGGGCAGTTCCACTTCCAGTGACCATTTCCTTTGCAGTAGAAGCACTTAGTTTTAGGCTTGGGTCTAACTTTGGGCTTCTTCATGGGAGTGGCAACTTGCTTGCCATTCTTCTTGAAGTTCCCTTTCTTTCCCTTGCCCTTTTACTTGAAACTAGTGGTCTTGTCAACCATCAACACTTGATGCTTTTCTTGATTTTTACCTTCGCTGATTTCAACATCGTGAAGAGGGTGGGAATTACTTTCGTCATCCCTTGCATATTATAGTTCATCACGAAGTTCCAGTAACTTGGTGATAGTGACTAGAGAACTTTGTCAACCACTATTTTATCTGGAAGATTAACTCCCACTTGATTCAAGCAATTGTAGTACTTAGACAATCTGAGCACATGCTCATTTGTTGAGCTATTCTCCTCCATCTTGTAGGCAAAGTACTGTCAGAGGTCTCATACCTCTCGACACGGGCATTAGTCTGAAATACTAGTTTCAACTCTTGGAACATCTTATATGTTCCGTGGCGTTCAAAACGTTTTTGAAGTCCCGGTTCTGAGCCGTAAAGCATGGTGCACTAACTATCAAGTAGTCATCATACCGAGCTTGTCAAACGTTCATAACATCTGCATCTGCTCCTGCAATAGGTCTGTCACCTAGCGGTGCATCAAGGACATAATTCTTCTGTGCAGAAATGAGGATAATCCTTAGATCACGGACCTAGTCCGCATCATTGCTACTATCACCTTTCAACATAGTTTTTCTCTAGGAACATATCAAAATAAACGGGGAGCTACATTGCGAGCTATTGATCTACAACATAGTTTTTGCAAATACTATCAGGACTAAGTTCACGATAAATTAAAGTTCAATTAATCATATTACTTAAGAACTCCCACTTATATAGACATCCCTCTAGTCATCTAAATGATCACGTGATCCAAATCAACTAAACCATGTCCGATCACCACGTGAGATGGAGTAGTTTTCAATGGTGAACATCACTATGTTGATCATATCTACTATATGATTCACGCTCGACCTTTCGGTCTCCAGTGTTCCGAGGCCATATCTGCATATGCTAGGCTTGTCAAGTTTAACCCGAGTATTCCGCGTGTGCAAAACTAGCTTGCACCCGTTGTATGTGAACATAGAGCTTATCACACCCGATCATCATGTGGTGTCTCAGCACGATGAACTGTCGCAACGGTGCATACTCAGGGAGAACACTTATAGCTTGAAATTTTGTGAGAGATCATCTTATAATGCTACCGCCGTACTAAGCAAAATAAGAAGCATAAAAGATAAACATCACATGTAATCAAAATATGTGACATGATATGGCCATCATCATCTTGTGCCTTTGATCTCCATCTCCAAAGTACCGTCATGATCTCCATCGTCACCGGCATGCCACCATGATCTCCATCATCTTGATCTCTATCAACGTGTCGTCACATGGTCGTCTCGCCAACTATTGCTTTTGCAACTATTGCTATCGCATAGCGATCAAGTAAAGCAATTGTATGGTGCTTGCATCTTATGCAATAAAGAGACAACCATAAGGCTTCTGCCAGTTGCCGATAACTCCGTTACAAAACATGATCATCTCATACAATAAAATTTAGCATCATGTCTTGACCATATCACATCACAACATGCCCTGCAAAAACAAGTTAGATGTCCTCTACTTTGTTGTTGCAAGTTTTACATGGCTACTACGGGCTGAGTAAGAACCGTTCTTACCTACGCATCAAAAACCACAACGCAGTATAGTGATTGCTTTTTGATCTTTAGAAAGAACCCTGTTCATTGAATCCGATTCAACTAAAGCTGGAGAAATAGACACCCACTAGCCACTTGTGTGCGAAGCACGTCGGTGGAATCAGTCTCGCGTAAGCGTATGCATAATGTCGGTCTGGGCCGCTTCATCCAACAATACCGTTGAATCAAGAATCAACTAGTGACGGCAAGCAATATGTATATACCCACGCCCACACCTCCTTTGTGTTCTACTCGTGCATATAACATCTACGCATAAACCTGGCTCAGTTGCCACTATTGGGGAACATAGTAATTTCAAAAAAATTCCTACGCACACGCAAGATCATGGTGATGCATAGCAACGAGAGGGGAGAGTATTGTCTACGTACCCTCGTAGACCGTAAGCGGAAGCGTTATAACAACGCAATTGATATAGTCATACGTCTTCACGATCGACCGATCTCGCACCGAAGGTACGACACCTTCATGATCTGCATGCGTTCGGCTCGGTGATGTCCCGCGAACTCACGATCTAGTAGAGCTTCGAGGGAGAGTTTTGTCAGCACGACGGCGTGATGACGTGATGATGATGCTACCGGAACAGGGCTTCGCCTAAGCACCACTACAATATAACCGAGGTGGATTATGGTGGAGGGGGAACCGCACACGGCTAAAAGATCAATGATCAACTTGTGTGTCTATGGGGTGCCCCCCTCCCCCGTATATGAAGGAGTGGACGAGGGGGAGGGGGCCGGCCTCTCTAGGCGCACCCAAGGGAGTCCTACTCCCACCGTGAGTAGGATTCCCCCTTCCCTTGTTTGGTTTTAGGAGAGAAGGAAGGAGGAGGAATAAGAAAGGAAAGGGGGGCCGGCCCCCCTCCCAATTCGGATTGGGCTTGGGGGGGGGGGGCTCCTTTGCTTCTTCTCCCTCTCTTCCACTAAGGCCCAATAAGGCCCATACACCTCCCGGGGAGTTCCGCTATACTCCCCATTTCACCCGGAACCATTCCGATGTCCAAACATAGAATTCCAATATATCGATCTTTACGTCTCAACCATTTTGAGACTCCTCGTCATGTCTGTGATCAAATCTGGGGCTCTGAACTACCATCGGTACATCAAAACACATAAACTCGTAATACCGATCGTCACCGAACGTTAAGCATGCGGACCCTACGGGTTCGAGAACTATGTAGACATGACCGAGACATGTCTCTGGTCAATGAACAATAGCGGAACCTGTATGCTCATATTGGTTCCGACATATTCTATGAAGATCTTTATCGGTCAAACTGCATAACAACATACATTGTTCCTTTTGTCATCGGTATGTTACTTGCCCGAGATTCGATCGTCAGTATCTCAATACCTAGTTCAATCTCGTTACTAGCAAGTCTCTTTACTCGTTCCATAATGCTACATCCCGTAACTAACTCATTAGCTACATTTCTTGCAAGGCTTATTTTGATGTACATTACCGAGAGGGCCCACAGATACCTCTCCGACAATTGGAGTGACAAATCCTAATCTTGATCCATGCCAACTCAACAAACACCATTGGAGACACCTGTAGAGCACCTTTATAATCACCCAGTTATGTTGTGACGTTTGGTAGCACACAAAGTGTTCCTCCGGTATTCGGGAGTTGCATGATCTCATGGTTATAGGAAAGATGTATAGTTATGGAGAAAGCAATAGCAAAAAACTAAACGATCATCATGCTAAGCTAATGGATGGGTCAAGTCCATCACATCATTCTCTAATGATGTGATCCCGTTCATCAAATGACAACACATGTCTATGGCTAGGAAACTTAACCATCTTTGATTAACGAGCTAGTCAAGTAGAGGCATACTAGGGACACTCTGTTTGTCTATGTATTCACACATGTACTAAGTTTCCGGTTAATACAATTCTAGCATGAATAATAAACATTTATCATGTTATAAGGAAATATAAATAACAACTTTATTATTGCCTCTAGGGCATATTTCCTTCAACTAGGTGTAGTTGGAAGTTTAGTCCCACCCCGCTAGTGGAGAAGGAGTTGGACCTCTTTGTAAGGGTTTCTCTTCAGCATGCTACTGGATCTTGAGAAAAGAAGAGGCCCTCGCGCACTCCTCATATGCCGCCCGCCTCGCCAGGCCACGCCTCGTCACGATGCGCTGCAGGTTGTGGGAATGAGCCGCCGAGCTCACACCTACGTGCTTATTTTTGCCAGTCAGTAACAGAGAGTTTTCTGACAGTTGGGCCATGATTTGACACGTCTGATCATGGGCAATCACGGACGTGGGTCGAAACCATGTCTCTCCACGCGGTTGCGCCTATATAAGTGTGGGGTGTTGATACGTCCATTTTGCATCATGCTTTTATATCGATATTTATTGCATTATGGGCTGTTATTACACATTATGTCACAATACTTACGCATATTCTCTATTATTTTACAAGGTTTACATAAAGAGGGAGAATGCCGGCAGCTGGGATTCTAGGCTAGAAAAGGAGCAAATAGTAGAGACCTATTCTGCACATCTCCAAAAGTCCTGAAACTTCACGGAAGCTATTTTCAGAATATATAAAAAATACTGAGCGCAAGAAGTTCCAGAGGGGGCCCACACCCTGGCCACGAGGGTGGGGGGCGCGCCCTACCCCCCTGGGCGCGCCCCCTGCATCGTGGGCCTCCTGGTGGCCCTCAGATGCCCATCTTCTGCTATATGGAGTCTTTGGTTGAGGAAAAAAATCATAAGCAAGCTTTCGGGACGAGACTCCGCCGCCACGAGGCGGAACCTTGGCGGAACCAATCTAGGGCTCTGGCGGAGCTGTTCTGTCGGGGACACTTCCCTCCGGGAGGGGGAAATCATCGCCACCGTCATCACCAATGCTCCTCTCATCGGGAGGGGGCCAATCTCCATCAACATATTCACTAGTACCATCTCCTCTCAAACCCTAATTCATCTCTTGTATCCAATTCTTGTCTCTAAGTCTGGGATTGGTACCTGTAGGTTGCTAGTAGTGTTGATTACTCCTTGTAGTTGATGCTAGCCGGTTTATTTGGTGGAAGATCATATGTTCAGATCATACATGCATATTAATACCCCTCTGATTATGAACATGAATATGCTTTGTGAGTAGTTACGTTTTTTCCTGAGGACATGGGAGAAGTCTTGCTATTAGTAGTCATGTGAATTTGGTATTCGTTCGATATTTTGATGAGATGTATGTTGTCTCTCCTCTAGTGGTGTTATGTGAACGTCGACTACATGACACTTCACCATTATTTGGGCCTAGAGGAAGTCATTGGGAAGTAATAAGTAGATGATGTGTTGCTAGAGTGACAGAAGCTTAAACCCTAGTTTATGCGTTGCTTCGTAAGGGGCTGATTTGGATCCATATGTTTCATGCTATGGTTAAGTTTACTTTAATACTTCTGTTGTAGTTGCGGATGCTTGCAATGGCGGTTAATAACAAGTGGGATGCTTGTGCAAGTAAGGACAACACCCAAGCACCGGTCCACCCACATATCAAATTATCAAAGTACCGAACGCGAATCATATGAACGTGATGAAAACTAGCTTGACGATAATTTCCATGTGTCCTCGGGAGCGCTTTCTTCTATATAAGACTTTGTCCAGGCTTGTCCTTTGCTACAAAAAGGATTGGGCCACCTTGCTGCACTTTATTTACTTTTGTTAATTGTTGCTCGTTACAAATTATCTTATCACAAAACTATCTATTACCTATAATTTTAGTGTTTGTAGAGAATACCTTGCTGAAAACCGCTTATCATTTCCTTCTGCTCCTCGTTGGGTTTGACACTCTTACTTATCGAAAGGACTACGATAGATCCCCTACACTTGTGGGTCATCAGGTGTCTCCTAACCATAGCTGCCATGAACAGATCACATCTGCTCCACGCGCACTGCCCATCATCGTTCCTTTGCTGCTGTCGCCGCCGGTGACTCCATCCCGTCCGTCTCGTACATGGTCGACGGGAGAGCAGGTCTCCGAAACCCCGCCCCTCCAGTTCCTGTACGGGAGAGGGGTGAATAGGTTTTTGGGAAGCGACTACGCGACTGCTCGCCTCCGATCAGCTACTTCCTCTATGTCCGCGTCGTTTTCGTCAACACCATGTCTCAGACCGAAGCCGACCGTCTCGCCGCTGAGATGAAGGAAATATGCCCTAGAGGCAAAAATAAAGTTGTTATTTATATTTCCTTATATCACGATAAATGTTTATTATACATGCTAGAATTGTATTAACCGGAAACTTAGTACATGTGTGAATACATAGACAAAACTGAGTGTCCCTAGTATGCCTCTACTTGCCTAGCTCATTAATTAAACACGGTTAAGTTTCCTGACCATAGACATGTGTTGTCATTTCATGAACGGGATCACATCATTAGAGAATGATGTGATGGACAAGACCCACCCATTAGCTTAGCATAATGATCATTTAGTTTTATTTCTATTGCTTTCTTCATGACTTATACATGTTCCTCTGACTATGAGATTACGCAACTCCCGAATACCGGAGGAACACCTTGTGTGCTATCAAACATCACAACATAACTGGGTGATTATAAAGATGCTCTACAGGTGTCTCCGATGGTGTTTGTTGAGTTGGCATAGATCAAGATTAGGATTTGTCACTCCGTGTATCACAGAGGTATCTCTGGGCCCTCTCGGTAATGCTCATCACTATAAGCTTGGCAAGCAATGTGACTAATGAGTTAGTTGCGGGATGATGCATTATGGAACGAGTAAAGAGACTTGCCGGTAACGAGATTGAACTAGGTATGATGATACCGACGATCGAATCTAGGGCAAGTAACATACCGATGACAAAGGGAGCAACTTATGTTGTTATGCGGTTTGACCGATAAAGATCTTCATAGAATATGTAGGAACCAATATGAGCATCCAGGTTCCGCTATTGGTTATTGAGCTTAGATGTGTCTCGGTCATGTTTACATAGTTCTCGAACCCGTAGGGTCCGCACGCTTAACGTTCGATGATGATTTGTATTATGAGTTATGTGATTTGATGACCGAAGTTTGTTCGGAGTCCCGGATGAGATCACGGACATGACGAGGAGACTCAAAATGGTTGAGAGGTAAAGATTCATATATTGGAAGGTTACATTCGGACACCGGAATGGTTTGGGTTGTTTCGGATGAGTTTTAGAGTACCGAGGGTTACCGGACCCCCCGGGAAGTTCAAGGGCCTTCATGGGCCTTAGTGGAAAGGAGAGGAGGGC